>NC_083344.1:119099794-119399794 GCF_019175385.1 Lycium barbarum | reverse complement strand
TATCGATCTTCTTCTTCTTAGGTAATTAATCGAGGAAATTCAAGCCGAATTTCTAGTATGAGGTTCAATTTTTGCCTTAATACATGTGGTGCTTCTGGTCCACACGCTAGGTATTTATATGTGTTGGGCACTTGCTAACGAAATCCAAAAGTAGAAACGTATTTGGTATAATAGAAGTCAGTTTTCACACACACACAAAAAAAAAAAAAAAAAAAAAAAAAATCTAAAAAGGTGCTCCATAGTTAGTGTTCAGCTTAATTCTATAGCAAATAGTCAAGATCTTAGAACTCTCCGTACTTCTAAAATCCAATGTGCTTCAGCAATATAATTGATCTTATGTTGCAATGAGTATCTCAGTCAGGAAACTGTTCAGTGAGAATTCATGTAGCCGATTCCAACTTATTTGAAACTGATCAGGCGTAGTTATTAATATTGTTTACAGATATTCGTTGACTGAGGTGGGCAAAACCCTAGTAACGGACGAGAATGGCCTATCCTATGGCTCGTACGTGCTCCAGCACCACCAGGACGCGTTAATGAGGGCGTGGACGATGGTTCATGAGGCCGTCAATGATTCATCGACCGAGCCATTTGTGAAGGCAAATGGCGAGCCAGCTTACGATTACTACGGAAAAAACTCGGAGATGAATAGCCTTATGTTAAATGCAATGTCTGGGGTTTCCGTGCCATTCATGAAAGCTATTTTAGAGGGATATGATGGATTTCAAGGGGTGAAAACGCTTGTTGACGTTGGGGGAAGTGGTGGAGATTGCTTGAAGATGATTTTAGAGAAACACTCCAGTATTCAACTAGGAATCAACTTTGATTTGCCTGAGGTTGTTGAAAAAGCCCCCCAAATTCCTCGTAAGTAATATGGTTTTATTTATATATTGAGATCGAGTATGAAAATTGAATTATTATCGAATTGAATCATCGAAGCAGGAATAAAATAACTGGATATGAATCTAAAAATGAGGTCTTTCCCTCTTATCTTAATCGCATGAAGCTTACCTGAGGAAATAGGAAGATAAGAAAGAAGAGTTAAAAACAAAGTTATGAACATACCATTTAATTCTTGGAAGAACATGTCAAGACTAAAAATAGGAATGTTAAAATTGGGGAGTTTCTTAATATAAAAAAAAATAGATGTCAATTCTTTTAAAATAGAATGAAAAAAGTGTCATCTAAAATGTACTTCCTCAAGTCACAAATATTAGTCGTTTTGGCAAATCGGATTGTTTCAAAATGTTTGATGTTTTAACACAATAGGTTATGATAATTTTGCTTAATTAAGTCAGAAATGTACCTGAGAGAAAACGGATAAATCTCTAGCCAAAAAATATCACGAGGTTAAGCGAAAATGATTAAGTGGGGTCACCAAATGTAGATAGGTCTTTACCATTCATCTTTCTTTTCCATCAATATGATTTTATTTTTGTGGAATCGTACTCCAGATTTTTTTTGTCACCTTTAATTGACAAACAGGAAAATTGGGACGAGTGTGAGTGTGTGACTACGACTTTTTGGTTACCTTTGAATCTTTTTCATGTCTTGAATCATAATATGAGGCTAAATCCTAAATATGATAAGTTTTGGCGTGCAGGTATAAAGCACATTGGTGGTGACATGTTCAAATACATACCAAAGGGCGATGCTATTTTCATGAAGGTGCTTTTCTTTTTCTTTAAAAATCTGAGTAATTGTGAACTATAGTTTGTTTCAACTTAAAATTGAGTATTGACCATTAGGTTAGGTTATCAGAGTTGGTAAGACAAAGGAAAGAACTCTTAACAGAAGATAGAGATATTGAAATATATGGTTCAGGAAATAAAATTGTTTCCCCTACCGAATTTTATTTCCCAAATATAGTAGTACTAATTAAATGCACTAGGAAAGATAAGTTCTTAATAGAAATTTCAAGCTCTAGTGCTCTGCTGATTTGCTAGTTATTTCTTGAAAAAAATCACTTATTCCTGCTCAGTGTTCACTCGTTATCCATGCACATGTACAATACTATTTATCATGGTGTTTTTTCTACTCCTTCGGCTTGTCTTGCTTTGAAATATTTAGGACCTGTTTAGCCATAAAAATTAATCACGTTCTTCCGGAATAATATTTCACTATATTTGAAAATCAGTGTTTGACCGTAAAAATTTCAAATCCAACTTGAAGTTATACTTCCAATTTTGGAAAATAACTTATACTCCTAACTGTTTTCAACTCATTTTCATTTTTGAAGTTGTATCAGTACATTTAAACTTGTGCATCGTTCCAAATATACTTTGCAACAAGTATAACCAAACACAACTAATTCATCTTCAATTTCAACTCCACAAATTCTAAAGAAAATGAAAAATATTTGAAATCTGGGGCCAAAAGCATACTTAGAATGTTTGTTTTCCTGTTCTAGTAATTACTGTACTACTATATTATTGACCTAGATATCGATCAACCACGTGAAAGAGGTAAATGAGTTGTTGCTTTCAAATAGTACGTACATGATCATAATGTATTTTGTTAGGGTCCACCTAAATTCGTTGCTTCATCATTTTGAACACTGATGATGGACGTACAATTTTGGCATTGGGTTTTCGAATTGTAGACCACGCCTGTCTAATCACCATCCTGTCAGATTTTTCATATGGGGTTTGTTTGGTTCAAACGATAATGTTTTTCACAAAAAAGTATTCTTTTAGAAAATGTTGTTCTAAAAAAAAAAATGATATCTTATTTATTTTCTGGTATTCGGTAAGTAAATAAAATATATTATCACAAACGCATTTATATATAATTTAAGCAAATACTATGTGGATGGGAGCGTTGGGGATAAGGAGGAGACAATAAACGTAAAATGTCACTTACATAAATTGTTCGTACTAAACACACCCATACGTAACACCCCTTAAAAAATTGTGATATGCAGTGGGTGATAACAACGTGGACCGATGATGAATGCGTGCAAATAATGAAGAGTTGCTACAATGCTCTCCCAGAAAAGGGGAAATTGATTGCTTGTGAACCAGTATTGCCTCACCATACTAATGATAGCAAGAGAACTCGAGCTCTTCTTGAAGGTGACATATTTGTCATGACAATTTACCGTGCCAAAGGTAGGCACCGGACTGAGGAGGAATACCGGCAGCTCGGCCAACTAGCCGGTTTCGCCGACTGCCGGGGTTTTTACACTGATCACTTCTTTGCCATTCTTGAATTTCAAAAGTAATGAATGGTCACATCACGATAATTTCGAGTAGCTAGGACAAACGTCCTTCTACGATTAAGATGTTTGATAAATATTTGAATTTGCAATTGTAAAACAGACCAAACGCCAGTTTCAGTCTCATATGAGAATGGATAACTGGAGCATTTTATCTATCGGTATGAAGAATCACGAGCATAACTGAAATTGCTAATTGGCTATATATGTGTGTGTGTGTGAATCCATTTATGAATCTATATTCTTCGGTTGGTTTGTAAGTTCCAGAATAGGTGAATGGCATATCACAATAATAAAAAGAAAATTAGGTGAATCATCTATGATCATTGCATGCACAATCCATCCTTTGTTCGATTTATTGACTCCGATCCATAGGTAGCATGAGCCCGTTTTCGTTCCTCACTAAGTAAAGATCGAAAATTTGTAATTCTTTCGATATACCGCAATATATAGATTTGTCCATAATGTTTTACGAGTCCGCAACTTAAATGACCCAAAAAGTGACAGGAGGTATCAAAATAACTCCTTAAAAAGAAGTTACAGAAATACCTTTCGCGCACTAAATTAGTGCGCAATAGGAGAATAAAAAAAGGGGTCCCCTTCTTCCCCACTGATCGATCCCCCCACCATTTTTAAAAAACAACACGATCAACAACGACTTTCCAGTGGTCCCCACATTAAAAAAACATTTTCGTGTTATTTTTTTAACCCAATTTTTTTAACCCAAAATTCAACACTCTTGGTATATTCAAGGCAAGGAACAAGTTTCAAAGCTTTGTTCGGAATAAAGCGGTGTAAAACTCGACTTCAAAAACTAAAAACAACCTTCAATCTAGGTATTTCACTACGAATTTTTTATTATATTGTTAAATATATTATTATTCTATCCATCATTGTTTTGTAATGGTAGCGGATTTCGGAAAAAAAATATTACACACTTTTTTTTTTTTTTTTTGCACAAATGTGACTGTCCACTACCCCATTTTTTTGGTTATTTTTTTTTCAAAAAATTAATTAATTAATTTTTTGCAGACAACCCCTAGGACGAACTGCTCTGATACCACTTTGTCACACCCTAGCAATGGTAGGGCATGACGGGCACCCGACTCTCATCAGAGTCGAGCGAACCCTTAGACATTCGCTCTATCAAAACCTGTCATTTCAAAAACTTTTAAAAACATGGAACTTTTCCAAATAGAAATCATTATCTTTATAATGATTATGAAAACTTTCAATCAATTAAGTACTTTAAACTAATTAAAATCATCTAAAATACATTCTCTTTTAAAATCTACAAATGATTCAACTGACATCATTTTGTCGACATCTCGACAAACATACCACATGACACTGTCTGCAGAAGTCTCTAAGAAGTGAACTGAACATTATGAGTCAAGACAGGGCCCTGACATACCCATAATCACGCATATCTAGACATGACTCAGCACAGCTCCAGAATGAGGTGGAACTTGCCAATCCCAGCTGGCGTCCAAGCATTCTAGCTATACACTTAACCTGCCAAACAATCTGGGGCTGCGGGCATGAACGCAGCATCCCCAAGCAAAAGGACGTCAGTACGGACAATGTACTGAGTATGTAAGGTGGTAACAAATCATAATCATAATTTGATTTAGGAGAGAAGAAATCATAATCTAACTCAATACCTACAGCATTCGCTGGAAGAAACATAAATGTGCACATGAAGTCTCAAAACAGTCTCATGAAGTCTCAAAACAGTCTTTAAGTAAATAATGCAATCTAACACACATGCTGCTTCCGACATTTTAACAAAATGGTCCCTTCGGACAGCCGCTTCCGGCTAGTATCACAATAGTCCCTTCGGACAGCCGCTTCCGGCTAGTATCATAATAGTCCCTTCGGACGGCCGCTTCCGGCATAATAATGATGGCTCCTTCGGGCAGCCGCTTCCGGCTTAATAATAATGATGGCCCGTTCGGGCAGCCGCTTCCGGCTTAATAATGATAGCCCCTTCGGGCAGCCGCTTCCGGCTTAATAATGATGATGGCCCCTTCGGGCAGCCGCTTCCGGCTCAATAATAATGATGGCCCCTTCGGGCAGCCGCTTCCGGCTCAATAATAATAATGCTATGGAATGTAAACACAAGTCATAAATGAAATGAAAGAGTAAAACCTCGCACCCCCTTCGGAGTGGTTTTGAAAATTTAAATAGTAAAATCTCGCACCCCCTTCGGAGTGGTTTCTAAAAATCTAAATAGTAAAATCTCGCACCCCCTTCGGAGTGGTTTTGAAAATCTAAACAGTAAAATCTCGCACCCCTTTCGGAGTGGTTTTGAAAGTCTAACTTTATGTTTCCTTTAGTATAAAACTAATTTCCTCGAAATCATTAGTAAAACCATATACACAACTCAACTGGCACCTTATGGGTGTTCCCTTCGGAACAGAATAGGAGTACAATATCAATAAACCATCACAAGAAACATTTAGACCTTACTCGTCTAAGAATGGAATTATATGGAGAACATATAGAATGAATAGCACAAGAATCATGAATCACATTCGGAACCTATGAATAGAGTTACCCCAAAGTTCATATCATTCATCACTTACATCTAAGACATGCCAAGATAAAGAAGGGTTAACCTTACATACCTGTTAACGACTATTCGCAATCTGTTCGCCTTGTCGCTCTTTTAGCCTATTTAATATAAGAGTAACGTAATCGTTAGTAACTATACTTTCTAGTTCATAAATCCGTAGCCCATCGCTTTTAGCACTTATTCTTTAACTTATACTTTCTCGATAAGGGTTTTTCATTATTTAAGGGTTTAACGATAATCAGACAGCATTTCCCCTATATATTCGCCTAATCCGAATTTTCAATTATCCTCCTGTCAACACCGAAATACCAACAACAACGATATATACATAAAATTCTCACAATTCAGCCAATAACAATTCTAACAATCCAACAACTTCTCTTAATCCATTTCAACCCAGAATTTCCTATAACACCGATTTCATGCATTTTCTTAATTCCAATTTCGTCCAATCCAATTCTAATAATTCCATTGCAATACTATTAACACAACCACACCATAAAATAGGAAAATCTTACCTTAATTTTCTCGGAGGAATTTCTACTCTTAATTGCTCCAATTTCGCAATTTCTCCTTCCCCGATTCAATATCCAACGTTGCTATCACCTCCTCGAACTTGTAAATCACTTGAAACCTAACCAAAATTTGCCACACGAATATTTTTCCTTCAAAACCAAGCTGGCCGAGAGCCTTCCATGAGTTTCCGTGGCCGTGAATGCCATGGCAATATATTGCTCTTCTTTTCTTAATTCAATGGAATTGATTTGGCTGATTTGAGTCATGTCTAATAAATAGTCATATGCTCTTTGCCCTTAGGAAACATGTCCTTGTCCACCACCATGACTCACCAAATTTGCTGATTTGCTTTTTTTTTTTTTTTTTTAAATAACACGGGTGGGGCCCACAATTAAATTAAATTAATTTTTAATAAATCATTAATCCTTACTTAATAATATAATCACAATTAATAGGTCCCCAATCTCCAATAATATTTTTACACTAAATAAAATTTATATACAATTTATGTACTAATTAAAATTGAAAATTAAAGATTTCTATTTCATGTCCGAAAATGATCCTGTCTTTAACTTGAGTCGATTTGCTAGCGACTAATTCGGCGTATAAATATACGGGGTATAACATAACTCACTTCAACTGACCATTTCATGATCCAAGGGATAGAGAATTCAATGAAGAAATACATATTAGAAATTTCTTCAGAGAATGTAATATTATTTTCCAAATCTATTATCTTTGGAGAAACATCAACCCATTCAGTATATAAAATTTTGAAGGGTTCTGGATATTTTTTTATGGTTGGACCATAATGGATCCACCATTGACAAAACCAATTCTGAATGCCCTATTTATAAACATTGGCACAAATTTTTATAAACCATGAATGTTTCTTATTATCATTCTCATATAAAAAAGATTTATTAAAGCTCTCAACATAATCCCAATAATTAAATTTAACTGAGACTTTTTGTTCTGGGTGGATATAATCCCTATCCTTTAATGGACTTATTCCTCATTCATTTGGAGAAAAGATCTTTTTTATAACGATCTTTGAAAAGTTATAAATTTTTTTGGTATTAGCTGGATAGAAATGCTGGAATTCAGCTGATCCTGTATATGAAAGGATCATTTCATAATTCATCCGATATTTATAAGTCGGAATAGCGTATGACACTGTATCAAAATACCTTTGCATTATTTTCCAAGGTTCATCTTTCCATTGGAGATTATCATTCTCAAGGAGAATTATTAACTCTTCATATGAATCAGTGTCTCCATTATCATCAAGTACGAGAGCACTGGAGTATGATAGAGGCATATTATCCCCTTTTTTATGTGCTTCTATAAAAGCAAGATACTCAACATATGTGATTTGCTTCTGGGTATTACCAGAAGTTTCTGCAATATTATCGGCTATTAGCCTTTTGTTACTCATTCGGGCAAGAACAGTGTCTCTGCTTGTTCCTTTTTGTCCTCTTCCCCTTCCTCTATTAGAGGGAGTGTCAATGTGGGTCTCATCCTGCAAATGAGAAAATGACAGTTATAAACTTAAATATTCTCTAGTGAGAAAATAAGGGAGACTATTATCCGTTCCCTTTTTATAATGAATTTCAAAATCAAATGGTGCTAAAAGAGCTAGCCATCTGGCAAACATTTGTTTAGAAACATTATGTTTGCAATCTTTATTAAACATAAATTTAGCTGCTTGACAGTCAGTTTTTATTAAAAACTTTTGATTGTATAAATCACCTTGGAATTTAAGAACACATTTTACTATAGCAAGAATTTCTTTTGCTACAGTAGCATAATTCTTGTGACTATTATTCCATTTTCCAGAATAAAACTGGACTAAATATTCTTGTTTATCATTTGGAGAAAGTTGTTTAAGTATTCCTCCATAGCCAATATCAGAGGCATCAATTTCTACAATTTTTTGCCAGTTAGGATTGGCTAAAGTAAGACAAGGAAGATTATTAACTTTTCCCTTTATTTTTTGAACTGCTTGCGTATGAGCATCAGTCCAAAGTTTTGAAATCTTTTTTAATCTATCATATAAAATAGATGTATCTTGGGCCAAACCTTTATAAAATGGTGAAATACAATTTAAACTTCCAAGAAATCTTTGAAGATGAGTTTTATCAGTAATAATATCAGGGAATTTAGCAGCAAATTCTATACTTCTATTAATAGGAATAATTTTTCCCTTTTTGATATTATGACCTAAAAATCTGACTTTTGTTTGAAAAAGTGACATTTTTGGCTTAGATATAACTAAACCATTTTGAATAATAATTTTCTTGAATATATCAAGATGTTTAAAATGCATTTCAATAGTATTTGAAAATACTAAAATACCGTCGATATAAGCAATGATAAAATTGCTATAAGCCATAAAAATATCATTCATAATTTTTTGAAATTCTCAAGGGACATTCTTCAGTCCAAAAGGCATGACATTCTATTCAAATTGTCCAATTGGGACATTAAAAGCAATTTTATATTTATCTGCTTCGGCTATTTGGATTTGCCAATAACCTGATTTTAAATCAAATTTAGAAAATATAATCGCATTATGAAGGCGATCTATTAAATCTTTTTTTTATTAGGAATAAGATATCTAATCCATTTAAAAACTTTATTAAGAGGTTTATAATTTATCACTAATCTTGGAACACCTCGTTCCTGTTCAGCATGTTTATTAACATAAAAAGTTGTGCATGACCATGGAGATTTCGAAGATCTTATAAGACCCCTTTGTAAAAGAGTAGAAATCTCATTTTTGCGTAATTCCAAATATTCGGAATTCATTTAACATGATCTTGCTTTAGTAGGAATATTATCTTCAGAAAAAGATTCTTCATATGGAAGAGTGACAATATGTCTTTTCCTGTCCCAAAAAGCATTAGGATGATCATTACAAATCTGTAGATATAATTGATTTTTTATGAATTCAATTTTTTCCCGTAATTTAAGATTTTGTAAAATATCTTCAATTTGAAGAGTATAAATTTCTTGTTTAAGAAGATTAATTTGTTGATGTTTATTCATCAATCTGCCTTTGATTTCATTTAAAATCCTTGAAAAAGATTCAGTTATAAACTGGAACTTAATCGGTTTCTCTTCATAGGTTCCTATAAAACCTTTATCATCTATCCATTGAATATGAAATAATTTATGGATGAATGAAGTTCTCAAAATAACTTGGTTTGAAATATTTTTCACCGATACAAAGCTTTCAGGAATGCAAACTTTGTCTTGGCAAATATAAGCTTTGGGTAATTTATAATTAATACTCATTTTTTGGCCACTAGCAGACCGTAAACTATGAGTAGTTTTATGAAAATATTTTGAAGGAATTAATCCTTCTTGAATACAACTTAAATCAGTTCCACTATCAACTAGAGCAGTAAACTCTTTTTTGAAATTGTAATCAATTAGAAGAGTAATTTTTATAAAAAATTTGAAATAAGTAACAATGTCCAATTTTGTCAAAAAACTGGAACTGGGATTACCACTACTTTCTCCTTCCTCCGTAGTAACAGTTTCTACAGCGTTATTAACTGGTAGATCTTCTACAGTATTATAGACTGGAGTTTCTATTATTTGTTTTCCTTTTTCCTCAAGTTGTGAGACCTTATGATCTAAAGTGGTCTGGTGTCTCCTAAGAGTGAAAATTTCTTGCTTACGGTTATGAACCTCTCTAGTTGCCGGTGCGCTTATAATGTTCCGGCGTTCTTGGAGGAGCTTTTTGACTCCAGCCATAGTATAAGGTCCTGTAGGTTCTCTAATTTCTACAACAGTTGGTTCTTCTTGGGGCTGCTGTTTTGAACCTATTTGGTCTTTAATTGGGGACCTAAGATTGGGATCCTTAATATGCTTAAGGAGGTCAAAGAGGTTTTTACCATCCAAAACATGAAGACTATTTTCGCTAAATTGGGAAACAAGTTTATAAAACTCATCGTCTTCCTTGGGTTTAACACAAGGTTACCCTAGCTGGCACGGTTGACACTCGTCATCCGATCTGGTGGCGATATAACTCTATTCATCTAATACCCTAATATCTTCTTCTGAAGAAGGGTTGGAGGAACTATCATTCTCTTTGCCAGAATCATCCTCTGGTTCTGGGTCTCAATTTAACAAAATCTTGTATAAAGATTCTTTAAGGTCATCATCTATGTTAAGGGCTTTTATCGTCTTCTTAACCTTACAATTCTTATAAAAATGACCTACTCTGCCACACTTATAACAGGCTTTTGGATTTTTGGATTTTATAAAATCCTTTCTTTCCTTGAAAGTCTTTTTGCGCCTAGCATTTTTCTGTAAGCGCTTTTTCTTCCATTATTGGAAGTCCCTATACTTTTTTATTATGCCTATGAGGCTTTTTAGAAGATTGTGGAACATCTAATCCAAACTGTCCACAAAATTCTCCTAATTGTTGTCTTTCATTAAGACCGTGGCGCTTGATTTGTTGATTGAGCCTAATTTCATTACATAAGGCTAATCCTTCCTGCATACAAGTAACAATTAAATTTTCATAAGTATAAGAATCATAATTAATACTTCTATCCCCTTTCCGAAGAGCTTTTCTAACTCTTTCTGCCAAAAGGGTTGGGAGTCCATTTATAAATTTAGACTTCCAATGAGAGTCATTACTCTCTGGTATATATATATATATAATTCCATGACTTATTAATGCAAGTTGAAAGTTTATTAACTTTTCATGGAGTGAAAATATTTGTTCACCCAAAATATTCATATAAATATTGGAATAATTCTTCTGTCTAACCATATTATTAATATATATGGTCATGATAGGCAAATTATCACTTTCAATCAATTTTGAAAAAGCTGCAAAGTGTAAATATTTCCCTATTTGAAAAGATTGCTGTGGTGGAAATACAGTATGAACAGTTTCCCCACTAGCTAATTTATAATCTCTTTCTAGCACAGAAATATAATTAGCTAGATACTTTGCCGTAAACCAAGGCACAAAAGATATAATCATATTTGATTTGGAAAGATCTTTATAAAATTCTTCTTGGAAAACTATAGTTTCCTCTGGTTTAAAATGTTACCTAGATGACATCATGCGGCGGTGCGATGTCTTTTGGAAACCAGAGGAAACTATAGTTTTCCAAGAAGAATTTTATAAAGATCTTTCCAAAGCAAATAAGATTATATCTTTTGTGCCTTGGTTTACAACAAAGTATCTAGCTAATTATATTTCTGTGCTAGAAAGAGATTATAAATTAGCTAGTGGGGAAACTGTTCATACTGTATTTCCACCATAACAATCTTTTCAAATAGGGAAATATTTACACTTTGCAGCTTTTTCAAAATTGATTGAAAGCGATAATTTTCCTGTCATGACCAAATATATTAATAATATGGTTAGACAGCAGAATTATTCCAATATTTATATGAATATTTTGGGTGAACGAATATTTTAGCTTGTCTTAATAAGGCATCTACTTCTGATAAGGAGAAACAGAAGGAAGTTGTTGTTACTCCAAGTATACAACCTCCTCCTGAGATCCATAATTTTAAATTAAAACCTTTATCAGATTTAGAAAAACTTTTAGATGAAAAGTTAAAGGTTTAAAACTCTGTCCTTTAATAGCAGAGGATGATGAATATTTGTCTGATGTTAATTATAAGGCTCGCATAGCATCAGATATTAAAAATATTGATGAATATTATGCTGTTAAGCCTACCTAGAGGATGTACTATTATCCTCGACCATCAAGATGTTTTATTAGAGGAACATGAACATGTTATTTCCAACAGTTATAGTGGTAAGGAAATATATGAATGGAATATTGACAGCTATACTGAACGTCAAATTTATTATACTATTTATAGAATGTTAATGTACAACACTATCTGCAAGGTTCATAAAAACACTGAAAGAGTTATTGCAGATATGATTATAGCTGGTTTCACTAGCCAATTAAAAGGTTGGTGGGATAATTATCTTACAGCTACACAGCGTTATTCAATTCTAAGCGCTGTTAAACAGGAGCCTGGTAATGATGCACCTGTAGCTAATGCAGTTTATACACTGGTTTTAAGTATTGTTGAACATTTTTCAAGAAGATGGTCCGATAATAGTGAGTCTATTCGTACCATGCTTCAAAACCTTAGATGTAAGACCCTAACCTCATTTAGGTGGTATAAAGATGTTTTTCTTTGGAGGGTCATGGAATTACCAGAGAGTAATGACTCTCATTGGAATTCCAAATTTATAGATGGACTCCCTCCTCTTTTTGCAGAAAGGGTTAGAAAAGCTCTTAGGAAAGGGGATAGAAGTATTAATTATGATACTTATACTTATGGAAATTTAATTGGTACTTGTATGCAGGAAGGATTAGCCTTATGTAATGAAATTAGGCTCAATCAGCAGATCAAGCGCCACGGTCTTAATGAAAGACAACAATTAGGAGAGTTTTGTGGTCTGTTTGGATTGGACATTCCATAGTCTTCTAAAAAGCCTCATAGGCATAAGAAAAAATATAGAGACTTCCAACAATGGAAGGAAAAGCGCTTGCAGAAAAAAGCTAGGCGCAAAAGGACCTTCAAGGAGAGAATGGATTTTATTAAATCCAAAAATCCAAAAGCCTGTTATAAATGTGGCAGAGTAGGTCATTTTTTATAAAAATTGTAAGGTTAAGGAAAAGATTAAAGCCCTTAACATAAATAATGACCTTAGAGAATCGTTATATAAGATTTTATTAAACTCAGACCTAGAACCAGAGGATGATTCTGGTAAAGAGAATGATAGTTTGTCCAACCCCTCTTCAGATGAAGATATTCGGGTATTAGGTGAAGAGAGTTATATCTTGACTAGCTCGGATAATGAGTGTCAACCATGCCAACTAGGGCAACCTTGCATTAGACCCTAATAATGATGATGATGATAGTGATGGTGATGATGCTGATGGTGAAGATGGTGATGATGCTGATGGTGAAGATGGTGATGATGGTGATGATGATGATGATGATGATGATGATGATGATGATGACGACGACGACGACGACCCAAATTCTTGTTAATTAATCTTTCCGAACCTAGATTTCCTCTTCCGAGCTCAATCAAAGTAAATGTGCGAGTCTTAGAGTTAGCTAATCCCTTAAGAAACATTAAAGAACAAGATTAATTAAATCAACAAAGACCCACTTCAATAGCAATAAAATTATGCAATACATAAGCAAAACAAGAGTTTCATCCAACACTTTAATCATAGAATATTTCCATAAACAAGATTCAAGCGAAGAAAATAAATATTACACACTTAGATATACAATACAAAGCAAGGAATTGAAGAAATGAATTAAAGGTTTAAGAAATGATCAACCAAATCTTCAAATCTTCAAGTGTGGTGTAGGAACCTAGTCTCCAAAACTTGTATGAAATGGCCAAAGATGAGTTTTTAAAACCCTAGCATTCTATTTATAGAAGTGCCAAAACGGGAACAAAATCTGGACAAAAATACCCCGCGTGCACAATATGCGTCTCGCAGGTTGTATCGCATGTTCAACATGCAATTCGCAGGTTGTACAAAACTCTCGCAGGTCTTGCAATGTACAGAGATGACTTGCAGCACATGCGGTCATGGATGCGTCTCGCAGGTGATGCTCGCAGATGCTGCATCCAATTTCTTCAAATTTCCAAAATCTCTATACAAACTTGCTGCAGAACATGCGGCTCGCATGTGTGACCTGCGGCTCGCAGGTCACGCTTATTCTATTTTGGCTTGTTTTGCTCTATTTTGCTCCATTTTGATCCATTTTGCTCTGTTATGCTCTCCGGACATCTTATCCTACAAAAAAACATAAATACACGAAAAGTAACACCAAAAGTGCTTGAAGAGTTACAAAAGCTTGAGAAATTAGCATCGAATATCCCGTAAGTTCACAGCACGTCAACACCCCCAACTTAAAGTCTTTGCTTGTCCTCAAGCAAATCAAAACCAAAATCTCAATGAGGATCCACTTTAAGCACAAAAATACGACTTTGATTGGTACAAATAATTAGACTACAAGCATGTGAAACTTCAACCAAATAACTGCCTCATTTCAAAATACAATTTCAAGAATGCAATGGAGTTTCAAAACAATCAAGCGACAACACCCAAGCCTCAATAAGTGACTCAAAACCACTAGCTTACTAGATATGCTCATTTGACTCAACATGGAATTTTTCAACATCGCCAATCTATCGTAATCCATATGCCCTCACAAGAAAGAAAGTCCCAAAATCACTATATTCACAACAACAACACAAGGGACATATACACAAAGTCACTAACACTCAACAAAGAAATTCTAGTGCTAACAAATATCACACCATAAGCTTGCCCTTATTTTCAATCATCACTAACTCAAGAACATTCGGTTGGAGCTCACATAGAGACTTTTTAAGCTTGTAATGTAGGCTTAGGGAAGGGTAGGATAGGTATTTGGGATACAAGTGACTACGCCCTCCTTAAACACTACACAAAACCTTTCGCCTAGTTTCCTCTTCATTTCAAAGCATCACTCCTTTCTTTGCATACCAGTTTCCCCAATTATTCCACTTTTTTTGTGCAACCATTTTCTTGATTTCTATTTTTTTTTTTACAAAGATACATTTTTTTGCACCAAAAGTTTGCAACCTTTTTGTATTTTTCAAATTTTCTTCATTTCTTTTGACTTTTCCACAACATCAATCTTCACCACTTCTCAAGCAATACTAACACCCCCAACTTAGGCTTTTGGCCTCAAATTCACAATTTAACGTTCAAGGAGGGAAAGGTTCAAAAGAGAGTGTTTCATCAAGAAGATTAAAGGCTTGTAATGTGATAATCAAAGAAAATGTCATAGGCTCAAATGGGGTTACTAGTGATATTATTTATGCAATGACAGGCTAGAAAGGCTATAGAGGCTTTTCAAAAATCACAAAGATAGCCCAAGGTTATCTCTCCAAACAACATAATCAAAATTAGCATTGAAAGACTAACCGGACAAGTTCTAGATTATAAAAGTAAGCATAAGAATTGTTCAACAAACACTCACCACACATGGCATATGAACTAGTCAAGATGGAGCAATTTCACTTCCTAAGCAAGAACAACTAGAGCAATATCTCACACTCCAAAGTAAACCTACCTAGTAGGTAAAGAGTCACCAAATGAGCAAAAAATTGTCACAAAGGTCATTCTTTCCTATGCACCTTGCTTTTTAACTTTCACAAAAAATTTGGAGGGTATTCGCATTTCAACATTTCACATGCAAGAGACTAACTCTACTAGTACCAAACAAGTCAAGAGTTTCCATTTTTTTCCTCAAAGGAGCACCTACACCTAAACTACAAAGACTAATGAAAGAAGCTAAGAAAGAAAATAAAATAATAAGAGTGACTAATCGACAACATGCCAAAAGAACGAAATTTTCAAAAATTTGAGCAAGTTCCAAAATATAATGTGCTACCACATGCCACCCCCAACTACAAACATTGCAGTGTCCTCGTTGCACATAATCAAAACAAGACATAAAATAGTTTGAGGGCAATAATTTGTTTTTACTGAAAGGACCTGCGAATAGTACTTGCGACTCGCAGGCATGACCTGGGATTCGCAGGTGATGTCACCTGATTTTTTTTTACTGTCAGCACCTGCGACTCGCAGGGATGACCTGCGAATCGCAGGTGATGTCACCTGATATATTTTTTTGGGGCAACTGGAACTATATTTTAGCAGCAGCTATTAGTTTATGGCTGCTTTGAAAACCCGACCTGCTCAAAACAATTCAAAAAATTCTAAAAATTTGCAGATTAGTCAAAAACAAAAAAATAAACTATTCAAAAAAAATTTCAAAAATGAGTTAAAATTTTGAAAACAATGGGTTGCCCCCCACCAAGCGCTTAAGTTAACGTCGCGGCATGAAGGTTACCTTTACCATTTTTCCCTCTACTTGGAGGATATGAATTTTTGCCCCAACTTTGAATCAAGATTATGATGACGCTCCTGGGGCGGTGGTAGAAAAGCAAAGAGGCCAACTCTCGGGTGTCGTATTTTGCACTTCTTGGCCTATAAGTGAGGCATGCCATTTTGTCTTCTTAGCATAGCAAGCTTCAAAATGAAAACGTTTTGATCTTCATCTTCAAAATTCTCCATGGGCTTGGTTGGTTCAACTTCCATTTCATTCACCAAGCACAACGTTGAAAAATGGCTAGAATGAGGTCCAACGCGCTCAAATTCTAAATTTTCATGAATTTTGACATCCTCACCCAAAAATGAACTAGAGTCTTCAAAAATTATTTTATGAACTTTTTTATGCAACTCTAGTATCATTTCTTTAACTTCGGCATCATTCACTATTTTTGGGTTGGTAGACTGACAATTTACCATTAGCTCATGAAAATCAATCTTGACCTCTTCTTCATTGGAAACCAACTCAAAACTACAATCCATGGCCGTTTGATATTGAGCATCACATGCCTCAATCTTTGCATTCAATTCAGCCTCCAATTTTTGGATAGCAATTTCAAGTAGCTCCACTTCTTGACTTTGCTCAACATGCATTTTTAGAAATTCTTCCATCATCCGTGAAATGCCTTCACGGTGATCCCCATAGGCTTCAAGTTGTTGAGCTTGATTCATTACCCAATATTGGCTGAAAATTTCCATCATGTCAAGTTTTTCTTCATTGTGAGAGTCGTTCAACTCTTGTAAGAATCCATCCATGGTGAGATATACCTTTTGGATAGTTTCATCATCTCCATGTTGAACTTCTTCCCACAATTTGGTCAAGACTTGCCGATAATTTTTATTCCTCCCCATTATGCTTTTCAAAATTTCCTCAACTTCTTCTTTTTGAGAATTGGAGATTTCTTCATCAATATTTTGCTCTTCTTCAAGTTGAACCACTTCCTCACTTTCACAACTTTCGTTGTGGTCACAAGAATTATCGGGCTCCTCTTTCAAATTTGAAATCTCTTCTTCAATCAATTCATTTTGAGGAGTAGACACTTCGATGACAATTGAGGAATTGACATCCTCAAATGAATCATTCATTCTTTTCATAGCTTCTCCATTTTCTAAAATGGATTATTGGACGAGCTTTCGCTCTTCCTCTATTTTAGCTTCTTGATCTAAGTATGTTTGGAGCATTTCCATGATGCCTTCAAATCCGGCACTTTGTCCTTCACTTGACATGTCATTGTTCAAAAGCACAACTAGCATTTTCGTTAGAACAACTTGGGGGAGGGGAAGCAAAATAATTGAGACAATCACCCCAATATCCACCACATATATTATTAATATTCCCATCATAGGATTGAGACGGTACACACATCTCTCTCCCGGGAGCATTTTCACAATCTTACAAAAAGTGGGGTCCTCCACAATATGGACATGGGTCATCAAAATATGGATTGCAACCATCAAACCCATTTTCATTCCAAGATGCCATAGAGACAAAAGTAAAAATAAAATAAAAACTAAACATAAAATACACAAAAAAAAATCACAAACACATTTTCACAAATATTCACAAGTTTGGACCAAAGAAAGTAAGCTAAAATCCCAAACTAACCCAAATACGCCAAATTGTTCTCCAACAATGGTGCCAAAATTGATAACGTCCAAATCCACTCCTCAAAGAGAAAGTGTACACGGTCGTATGTAATATAATTTATCCAACTATGAGTCGGGGTCGATCTCACAGGGAACAATATACTAGGCGATTAAGAAAGTAAGGAATTTTCACTTACCAAGCTAAGCCAAACGATAGATAATATTTTGGTTTTTTGAGAAAATTATAACTAATGCGGAAATGTAAACTAACCTAGAAAGCGAATAAAATGATTAATGGCCACAAACATGGATGCAAGGAACTCTCAAGTAACGACCCAATGTAGTTTATGATTTTACAACTAAGAGCGGGTTTATGTTAATAGATAATGGTTTCTAAAATCTTATTGAAAGTCTTCCAACCAAATCAATGAATTTCACTCTAAGCTTTTTCCAAGCCTTAGAGTGTGATATCAAGCACAACCAATTGAATCTCAAGTAAATTTCTTATTCCTAGCTCAAGTTATTAGATGGGTAATGACCCAAATTCTTGTTAATTAATCTTTGCCAACCTAGATTTTCTCTTTTGAGCTCAATCAAAGTAAATGGGCGAGTCTTAGGGTTAGCTAATCCCTTAAGAAACATTAAAGAACAAAATTAATTAAATCAACAAAGACCCACTTCAATAGCAATAAAATCATGCAATACATAAACAAAACAAGAGTTTCATCCAACGCTTTAATCATAGAATATTTTCATAAATAAGATTCAAGTGAAGAAAATAAATACTACACACTTAGATATACAATACAAAGCAAGGAATTGAAGAAATGAATTCAAGGTTTAAGAAATGCTCAACCAAATCTTCAAATCTTCAACCCAAAGTGTGGTGTAGGAACCTAGTCTCCAAAACTTGTATGAAATGGCCAAAGATGAGTTTTAAAAACCCTAGCATTCTATTTATAGAAGTGCCAAAACGGGAACAAAATCTGGACAAAAATACCCTACGTGCACAACATGCATCTCGCAGGTTGTATCGCATGTTCAACCTGCGATTTGCAGGTTGTACAAAACTCTCGCAGGTCTTGCAATGTACAGAGATGACTTGTAGCACATGCGGTCATGGATGCGTCTCGTAGGTGGTACCTGTATCTCACAAGTGATGCTCGCAGATGCTGCATCCAATTTCTTCAAATTTTCAAAATCTCTGTAGAAACTTGTTGCAGAACATGCGGCTCGCATGTGTGACCTACGACTCGCAGGTCACGCTTATTCTATTTTGGCTTATTTTGCTCTATTTTGCTCTGTTATGCTCTCCGGACATCTTATCTTACAAAACGACATAAATACACGAAAAGTAACCCCAAAAGTGCTTGAAGAGTTACAAAAGCTTAAGAAATTAACATCGAATATCTCGTAATTTCACGGCACATCACATACCACTGATAATGAAGAAGAAGAAGAAGATCATAATATTCAAGTCTTAACAGGAGAATCTCAAAATCCAGATAATACCAAGGATTTGGATCAATACTTGGCCCAATTCATGGACCAGACGGAAGAATCTTCCAGCTCTGCATAAAATAAGGGCAAGTCACCAATGACATGATTGGTGGGACCCGCCACTAGGCAGCTACTTTAATAAAGAAGGAATCTGCTTTTATAAAACAACTTTAATTATTTGTATTGTAATAATTATGTTTTCCACTTTGGTCACTTTCGGCCACTTTTGCTTTTTACTTTTCGCTTTTTCTTTTTATCTGGTCATAATGTTGTCGGCCATTACTTTTTATTTTGTTGTTTAGTAAAATTGATCTGTTATATAAGGATCATTCTTCTAAGTTTAGAGGCAAGTCTTGGATCCCCCAAGCACAAGTCTTCTACCACTCTCCCTTGAAAAAAATCTTCTCTCTTAAATAAAAGTTTGTTTGTATAAATCCTCTGTGCTGAGCACAACCTTCATCCTTAAGGTATAAATTTTTATTTTTATTTTTGTTAATTTTATTTTAATTCAGTCAATGTTTAGCTTTAGAGGCTAAATACTCCGTTGAATTACGTCAAACTAGACTACTGAGATCATGGTAATAAATCTTTAATGCATCATGGTCGAAGCTAAAACATGATGTTCAAGGTTAGGTAGAGACTGACCCGGACGGACTATTCATGACCAGGCGGTGGTCCTGTTGTTAGACCGCTTAGCCGAGGGATGGAGTTTAGGGCGTTTGTTGGACTTGTTTTGGTAGAAATAACCCCAACGCCAGGGTTAGTAACCTAGTAAAACTGTTGTTACCTAGATTGCATCATGCGGCGGCGCGATCCTGCTGTCGAAATGGTATCAGAGCCATGGTTATTTTAGTAGTGATAGGTGATGTAATTCAACGATTTCATATCATGAATTTTATAAATAGAAAAAGAACTGTTAAAAATAGTAAGAAAGAGGAATATGATACTCCTCAAGAACTTGATCTCCTTAATAAATGGACGATTCCTAAAATATAACCTAGATTAATATATCAGATGGGTACTTTTGAGAAATTAGGTCTCAAACAAGTAGTTAAAACTACTGAAGAAACCATGACTGTAGATAATGATAATGCTACTTTTAGACTATTATATGACAGTGATCTTGCCCCTTATAGGGTAACCCATAGATTTATACATATTGGGTTAGTACAGGTTGCATTCAAACCTTTAACCTTAAGAGGTTTACCAGAAAGCTTTATAGCGGCTTTAAGGGATGGAAGAAATAGAAATTGGAAGAAATCCCTCATAGGGACGGTCCAAACAAGTTTAGCTTATGGTCCAGTTTATTTTAATGCTTATCCTGACTTGCAGGTATTCTTGCAAGATGACAATTCTTTAGATGCTTTAATATTAAGTATCAAATTGCATAGTTATGATAATATGTCAGGTATAGAGGTAATATGCATCTGTTATAGAATATATTATAAACCATTTTATAATATGAATCCTATGTGTAAAATCATGGATTTCAAAAATGAAACTATTTTTATAGAAACTAATTTTGGTAAATCCAAAATTATGGCTCGAAGACCTATCAAGTGGGATAAAATAGATTTCCCTAAGGAGTGGGTCATTGAAGGAGCAACACCTCCTCCAAATGTTTTTACTGAAATTGAACAGATCCCAGATGGGACAATAAAATTGAGATTTCATGAACCTACACCTGCATTAGAAGATAATGACCATAATAGTGTTCGTTCTAGTTTACCCAGATCTATGTCTTCCTGTCGATCTTATATATCCCCTGTTAATTATATTGTGCAGTCTCCATCTAGAGCGTCTACTTCTCAAATAAGAGATACTAATTCTAATAGAATTTGTAATTTAAAATTAACCAGGATAATATTGTAACTGGTATTAAAGACCCAGAATTGACTGAGTCGGATATGGATTTTCCAGATGTTTAATGTATCAAGTCTAAAAAATTGATTTTAGTCGGGGATCACCCGCAAGATTAAAGATCAGCAAAGAGTTTTATACTCCTAAATGGATATCATTTAGAAAATGTTTTTTTTGACAATTTTAAACCTGAGGAAACAATAATTTTCCAAGAAGAATTTTATAAAGATCTCTCCAAAGCAAATAAGATTATATATTTTGTGCCTTGGTTTATGGCAAAATATCTTGCTAATTATATTTCTGTTCTAGAAAGAGATTATAAATTATTTAGTGGAGAAGTCGTTCATACTGTATTTCCTCCACAACAATCTTTTCAAATAGGCAAAGATGATAAAATTTTGCATTTTGCAGCTTTTTCAAAATTAATTGAAAGTGATAATTTACTTGTCATAACTAAATATATTAATAATATAGTTAGATAGCAAAACTATTCTAATATTTATATGAATATTTTGGGTGAACAAATATTTTCACTTCATGAAAAAGTTGATAAGATTTTAACTTGTCTTAATAAGACTTCTACTTCTGATAAAGAAAAACAAAAGGAAGTTGTTGCTACTCCAAGTATACAGCCTCCTCCTGAGATTCATGATTTTAAATTAAAACCTTTATCAGATTTAGAAACTTTTAGATGAAAAGTTTAAAGGTTCAAAACTCAGTCCTTTAATAGCAGAGGATGATGGATATTTATCTGATATTGATTATAAGGCTTGCATAGCATCAAATATTAATAAAATTGATGAATATTATGCTGTTAAGCCTACTCAGAGGATGTATTATTACCCTCGCCCAACTCCTCAAGATGTTTTATTAGAGGAGCATGAACATGTTATTTCCAACAGTTATAGTGGTAGGGAAATATATGAATTGAATATTGACGGTTATAGTGAACGTTAGATTTATTGTACTATTCATAGGATGTTGATGTACAACACTATCTGCAAAATTCATAAAAATGATGAAAGAGTTATTGCAAATATGATTATAGCTGGTTTCACTGGCCAATTAAAAGGTTGGTGGGATAATTATTTGACCCCAACACAGCGTAATTCTATTTTAATCGCAGTTAAGCAAGAAGGGAATAATAACGCACCTGTTGCTAATATAGTTTATACACTAGTTATTAATATTGTTGAACATTTTTCAGGACGATGGACGGATAATAATGAATCTATTCGTACCATGCTTCAAAATCTTAGATGTAAGACCCTAACCTCATTTAGGTGGTATAAAGATGTTTTTCTTTGCAGGGTCATGGAGTTACCAGAGAGTAATGACTCTCACTGGAGAGGTGGCATGCCATGTGATGTCCACCTCACCGAGTTGTTAGTGTCACGTCATATCTAATGTCCACCTTGGATAATTTTAACGGAGAACAAGTATATTTGGACTTAAAATATAAAAGAAGGGTATATTTGAACCCAAAGTATAATGATAAGGGTATAATTGACCCAATAGTATAACGAAGGCTATTGATGAACTATTTCCCAAAGTTCAGGGGTATATTTGACCCTTTTCCGAAAATAATATAATAATTTCAAGCAATCTATATTAGGAAACCAATATTCACTATCAGGAAAAATCAACCAGTGCTTTATATGAGTCCAGAAAATGTTCCCGACATTTGTGAAAGTAATTAAGTAATCAGTTAGTAATAATCAAATCGTAAAACTAAAAGAGATATAAGGGGAAGTTAATTAACAGAGATTTGGACTCAGAGATTTGAGAGGAAGTTACGAGGAAGATGAGCACATAAATAAGGTATGAAATAATAGATATCAATAAATAATGATACATAATTATGGTATATTTATATTTGTGCAATTATTAAGCAAAGAGTGATAAATGTCCGGAATCCTTATCTTTCTGCCATCAACAAATTCTCCAAACATACATTGCTTAAAATTTTCAGTGTTGAATTTGTGTCACATGTGTAGTTTCTTGATTATATGTTCTTTTGCATAAGAATTATATAAAGATGATTGACTTTCTTGATCTTTTTCATTTTTATCCTTTTAACATCAGGTTTTGATAGAGTACGCGACCACACATATTGATGAGACGTTTTCTCAAGGACATCGCTAATTCAAAGTAAGAGCTAATGGCGGTTGAACGTTGAATTCACAATTTTTGTTTGGCGGATTAAAATTATTTGTCAGAAATGGTTTGAATTATTCATAGTGTTTAAAGTTGGTAAGTTTGGTTAATTTATTTATATAGACAAAAATATAATTGATGTGCAAAGCACTAAGAGATTTAATAACGGGTAAGTTGATAAATTAAAGTTTTCATCATTGTTAGGTTGTAAATTTTCAGAAAAATAGTACCACACGAGGTCAATGTACAGAATTAATAACAAAATGGAAGGAGTGCTAATGGAATAGAGAATATGATTATTTTAGAGAGTATGGGAATGGATATTAAGAAATACAAGATGGATCTTGCTTAAGTTTATTAGGATTTGTTTGTTTTTTAAAAAAATTAAATTTTTCTGACATAATTTTTATCTCTTATCTAATTTCGGAACCTTTCAGATCCTTTTTTTTTTTTTTTTTGGCTTGAATGTGAAAGTTACAAATGGTGAACCTAGGAAGGTAATATATTTGTTCTTAATAAAAGATACCTTTATTTGTATGTGAAAATTGGTTCTCACTTACATTAAGAAGCAAATTGGTTCAGAGAATGATGTGGTTCGTTTGATTTTACATGATAGGTTTATTTATAAAGAATAACTTGAACACTGAATTCGTTACCTCATAAACATTCATTGCCTATTTTACCAATGAAACGCTAAAACATGTTGCAGCTTAGACGATGTTCATCGTAATGGCGTGAATTGTTCTCCACATAGATGAGGAGTTCGATTAAAGCCATTTTCTATTAGCTAAGGTTGTCAATTCAGTGTTCAAGTTGGTAGATACATCACATTGAAATTAATATGTTAGAGGTTTGTTAAAGCAATATGATCAAATATGTTAAACAAGTCAAATCACAATTTAATAGAGTAATTAATATTCTTTAATTTTATTCGTGCATCGCGCGGGTACGAAAACTAATATAATATAAAGGTAGACGTAGACAAGGTGATGTGGCACCTCTCTATGGCCTCCATTGGTATTTATCTTTTTTCTCCTTTTTTTGACATTTTCCTCATTTCTTTTGGATTTTTAGGGGTTAATTTCTACTACTAATTAATGTATTATCAATAACAGTCCAATTAAATGTAAAAATCAAATGGAATCAATTAATTCTGAACCTGCCAGACCACGTAGCAACCCCAATTAACACCAAACCAGCCCACTAACATCCCCTTAATGCTAAATTAAGTTTGTTTGTAATAAAATCCAAATTAAAATACACTCAGTACTCATTTTTATAAGTACTCAAATATATGTTCCTTTTCATTTCATCTTATGTTACTAAATCTATCAATCATCAATATATATTACATAGAAAAGGTGATGTGACCCTTCTCTTGGCCTCCAATGGTATTTTGTCTTTTTTTTTCTCAATTTTTTGACATTTTTCCTATTTTTCTTCACCTATGTGCTATTAAAAAATATTGAAAAGTCTCTTCTTAAAATAATTGCTCAATATTAACTACCATTTGATTGTGTTTTCCTATCTTTAACAACCTTTAAGACCACCATTATCATTTCAGTTAAAAAGAATATGGCACTGAAGAATCCCTTCAAACAATCCTTTTTATAGAGGAACTCTAAACGTGAGTTTTTGCAGTCATAGTTGGAAGGAAAAGAGGAAATCTAAAGTTGTAAGTTTTCAAAGTTTTTGTTTTGTGTAGTTCACTCTATGTTTTTTGCCTTTTATTTTTTACCCTTTTTATTTCTCGAGTTTAAACTGATTTTGGAATGACTTGAATTGTACTGAATATTAATTGAGTTTCTGATTTAGTCTCTGCAGTGGAGGCAGAATATTTTGTGACATCTCTCATTCATGAACGTATGATCATTCATTCTTTCTATGCCGTAATACTATTTTGCTTAATATATTATAATGTAGCATCGTTCTTTAATGGAGTATATAAAGATGCAACTTTCACAAAAATAAATTGGTCTCTGAGACGAACAATTCCATATAATGTGCAGTGCTAGCTAAGAATCTATATAGAAAAAGTCGTGCAAGAAGTTTGCAGAAGTTAAGTTGAGCTTGAATAACATGGTTAATGAGTTGCATATGTATTTCTCTTTGGTTTCGAGTGATGGCTAATTTTCCTCTGTTTTTTTTGTTCGTCAACTTTTTGTGACATCCATTTTAATTAAGTTTTTGTTGAAATATCTGATATAAGCAATTAAGTTTTATTGAATTATCATGAGAATTAGGAGAAGATTAATGAAATCTTGATAAACAAGCTTATCATGTCAGACAAGTTTTTACCTTCTTTTTGGTTTTGTGGTGGCGAGGGAATTTTTAATCATATTTATAAGCAAAATTAAGATATTTTATACGATCTTTTGGAATATTTTGTCAATGCACTAAGAGCATAGAAATTCATTAATCTTCTACTATAATAACAATAACAAACTCAGTATAATCTCACAAGTGGGCTACGAGAAGGGTAAAATGTACGCAGACTTTAACCCTACCATGAAAGGTAGAGAGTTTGTTTAAGATGGACTATATACTATTAATATGATATAATTATGGTGGATAATTGAGATTACACCTCTTATTGATCACCAATGACATTAATTTTTTTTATATTCAATTATTAGATATTTTTATGACTCATTTGCAACCCTATGGATCCATCTACCCCACAAGTTGAATTCTGCCTTTCCAATTCTCAATTTCAGTTTCAACACTGAATTGAATGTAATAAACCAGTACTAAATAAGGCAAAGAAGGAGTATTAAATTAAGGAATGAAGATTCAGCCTCTCTTCACCGATAAGAATAACAGATAATGGAAGAGTAACGTTTTTATTCCATTTCTCAACTTCAATTATGAGAATTGTATTGAATGCAATAAATAAGAGTTAAAGAACTTTCTCTCATATTTTTCATTTGAAATTATTGATAGAGATTTTTGTCGTGATCAGGCTAAACTACAAAAAGGTCTTCGTCATCCGAGGAGGATTGAGGAAAACATGTAATTGATTAACAATGACTTTAAGTCTTTAATAAAGATGAAATGATGGTGTGGTCACGAAATGGGCGGAAGAGATTGCAGTGGAGGCAGAAGCAGTGGCAATGCAGTAACATTAGATTCTGCACAAATATTTGGGTTCGCACTTGGAATTGTTACATGTAATAATAGAAACACCAAAATTAATTGAATTCTCGAAAACTTATCTTTTATTTTTATTTTTATTTTTTATGCTATGATAATATACTATGTTTCTCTTCCTGCTAAAATTTGGGCAATGATGGCTCAATTCTTTTTGGAGTTAGGGTGAGAGAGAACAGAAAAGGGAGTAAGAAAAACAAGGTAAGAACAGAGAACCAAAAAAGAAAAAAAAGGGTGGTTTGGGCCCCCGGGGGGGGGGGGGGGGGGGAAGATAAAGAAAAAGAAAAAAATCTGCTACTAACAATAATCAGTATAGTCAATATAAAAAATGAAATATATTTATTTTTCATAGTTCCTGACAACATTAATTAGAAGAAACAAACTTTTGAGAAACAGATTAAGTCAAATCAAGCATTTAGATATATCAAATTTCAATCTTCTAATTGAGACATACAAGTCTCCGACCACGGATGATTTTTTTTGTAAGTACTACAATTTTAGGCAATCATTTACGGCTTCTCGGTGATACTCCCAAAAAATTAGTAGTGTCATAAATGTTAAATATCTTACGAGTTTGAAACAGTATTTTGCGAATGAAGTTGTAGCAACTTTCTTTTTTAAAATGTTTTTGTGACATCTTAAAATAAGAGAAAGTTACAGACCTAATTTTTTTTTTAGCGCCAAAGAATTAATTGTGAGAGAAACAACATACTTTTTTTTATTATTATTTTTAAATATGGAGTTTCAAATAGTTATTTTTGTATTTTTTACTTGTGAGAATTAGTAAATTTTAGATGCGAGATAAATCGCAATATTTTTTAAAAATGAAGTGAATGTACATTTTTTTTTATGACTGCGCGGAGCGCGGACTATTTTACCAGCTTTATTTAATAAGTTCTTGCTCTATAATTTAAATTTGGTGATTTCCTGATTTTGTCATGCACACCTATAGTAATGACTAGATACTTTTATGGGAAGAGGGTCAAATATACCCCTCTACTTTAGTTTATTAACTAACTTTGCCCTCTGTTAGCCAAAGTAGTCAAATATACCCCTTCCGTTACAAGTTGGGGCCAAATATACCCCTTCCGTTACAAGTTGGGGCCAAATATACCCCTTCCGTTACAAGTTGGGGCCAAATATACCCCTTCAGTTACAAGTTGGGGCCAAATATACCCCTACCGTTAGTAAAGTTTCAAAAATACCCCTCATTTCTAACATATTTCCACATAAACAAGTCTAGTCGTTGGAATTGGGTAACATGGACGCCACATGACATTTAACTTATTCTATGTGGTGCCTACGTGGCAAATTTTTTAAATACAATTTGAAAATTTGATTTTTCTAAAAAGAAATCTGTTAAAAATGGCTTTTATTAAAAATCTGATTTTTATTTATTTTATATTTCCTTTAGAGTTTCATATAAGTTTTCCATTTTCAATTTTTTTATAAAAATCTTTTTCTTTTTCTTTTTAACATTTACAAAAATCGCATCATATGCGTTAAAACATTATTGGCCCCACAAGAATAAGGGAGAGCAAAAAGGAGATCATGAAAATTATTCGAGAAAAAGATAACAGAAATGACTAAATATGCCTTTGAAGGTGCTGATTGCTGAATATATGTTTGCTGTTTGTTTATGCCATGATTTAGGCGCAAGTACAAAACAAAGTGTATATATATATATATATATATATATATATATATATATATATATGAGAAAGTGCTTTTTGTTTGGCATCAGGATCAGGTAATATACTATATGCTCAAAAAGCTTTGATACAAAGATTTTCTCAAACACAATTTGAATTAGAAATATATTCTGGGGAGGTCGGCAGTGCATGCAGCATATTTCCCCATCTTACTTTGCCTTTATGAAAATAGAATAATTAAACCGAAAAATTAATGCAACACAACATGTTAGGTTAGGCTGAGTTGCTTGCTAATTAGAAAATCAACAAAGAAATGAAAAAGCACTACAAGTTAAATTCAAGACGTGCCACTTAATTTGTTTTTATCTAAATTCTATGTACATCCTACTTTTCCATTAAGGCTAAATGTGGCAAGATTTAATTAAATATGCATAAAAAACCCATGATCTAATACCTTAAACTTCGGGTTATAATTGATTATTCTAAGTTGCCACCTCATAAACATGGTTTTGGAAAATATTTCAAAAAATATTTGCAAGAAAAAAGCACATATTGGTTTTTATTTGTTATTATTCTTCTAAATTATGCCACGTGAATGATGGTTTCGCCCTCTAAAATTAATTAGTACTATAAAATAAGGCTCTTACTAGTGTACTCCCTCCGTCCATTTTTACTTGTGATGTGTTAATTTGACACGCCTATTAAGGAGCTAAAAATTGAATAATAATTTTACTACATTACCTTTTGAATATAATAAGTGCAATATTTTGGAAAATGCATTGATTAGAAGTGATTATAGCAAATAGTACTAAATGCTAAATCATGTCATGATTTCTAAACTGGACAAATAAAAATGAACATCTATTTTTATTATAGAGGACAAGTAAAAATGGAGAAAGTATTAAATAAAAAATAAATAAATAAACTAGCTATAAAAAGTTAAGTGTGACGACAATTTAAATAATAAGGGCTAAAAGAATAATGAAAGTATAATAGAAATGAGAATGTGATGTGGAACAGTGGAGGCGCCAATGGCATATCCCTTGGAAGATCCCCTCCAATCCCAATATTCCATTTCACTCTCTTTTCCTACTTACTTTTTTGGTCATACTTTACCCAAAAGTGACAATACACTACGTGCCCAAGTCACCTCACTCTTTCATTTGGTTTCTCAATGTCTCTTTGGGCCTCGATTATTCACGCTGAAAAACCTCATTTTGCGAGGTAAAACGTTTTCCTATTAAAGGTGAATTCATTTTTAGGTTTGAATTTGAGGCATCTAATTAAAGGTGAAGGAATACTTATCACTTCATGATGAATTCACACACTATTAATGTAAATAATTATAGGTACACCTCAATTAGTTATATACAGATTGTACAAGACTTAATATGAAGAACCATTTGATGCTATAGACTAACTTAATTTGTTCGTTTAGAAAATTTATCACCATGTCAGTAGAGACAAAACTAAAGTTCTAACTACGGATTAGGCATAATTCAATAACTTTAGCTAAAATCTTATACTACGGCATTAGTTTATCTAGAAAGCAATATACTTTTTTTTTTTTTAGAATTTAGAACATTTAAATTCAAAATTCTGAGTATATCTCTTATTTGCAAGTGCAAGACATAAACTATTCTTTTATTGCCATCATGATCAAGGACAAAGGAACCAAGAGGCCACCCTTATAAACACTAAGCCAAGCCTTCTCAAACAAACTCTCTCTCCCCTTTCACGTGAGGCTTCCTTTGCATGATTTTCCTAGTGGGCAAGCCACCCTTTTGCCACCAACTTTGAGGGCAAAAGGGTGGCTGCGGAAAGGTGGTTCTAGTCGTTAATTCACCGGAGATGGTGCCTTCTTGGAATTATTACAATTCACAGTAAGGAAATGGCCATTGAGTAATTCTCTTGGTGTGGTGGTTTAGTTTTCTGGTTGGAAAGGGCAACTTCTATCCTTTGGCATTTTCAATTCCCTTTAGAGTCACTTATCGGGCTAGCTCGACGAAATGATGTTAAAAAGAAGAGGAATCTCAGGGGCAAGGCAGATTATGTTAATCCTATCTGTACTTAATTAGTTCTTAGTTACTGAGTTTTGTAATAAATTAAATATTGTTGTGTGTTTGTTAGTTTGTGATCAAGTCAGTGTACTATTAGGCCTCTGGCCCAAATATGAGTATTGTGTTTGAATTAATATTTGAGACTTCTTCATAATGATTCCTTTTATCATAGCCTCATGTTTGTGACTTTGTTTTGTTACTTTTTTTTCTTCTCACCGGAGTTCTCTTTTTCGTCGGAGTTCTCTCCTATGGCTTCCATAACTTCTTCTCTTCATTGTATATCATTGCATGACAATGTATACATGTGACATACACAGGAATATGGTGATATACATTAACATACACACAATATATTGTGGTATACACAGTTGCATGTCGTCGTACGTACTTGTATGTTGTGTGAATGTCAATTGTATATACAGTGTGATACATAGGATATATAGTGATAACCATATACCAGATATACACACTAAACATACACCAGCTATACATTTATTCCACCTTCAAAGCACCACCACAAGCTTTCATAACCACCACCACCGCAAACCGCCGTCCATTTCATCTTAATTAACAATAATTCACTTCTATACAGACGAAAAAGAAGACTAGTTCATGAATTAAATAAATAAATAAATAAAAGACTAGCCTCAATTTGCTTTCAGACTTTCTCCTTTTACAAGTACATGAACAAGATAATACAACAATAATACATCCGCCGAACCAAATAATACATTTAATAATGGGAAATCTACATGGTGTGGCAAACTAGTGTAGGTAATTATATTTAGTAGCTATAGTTTACATTAATTACTCCTCATAGCTAAAAGTTGTATGTTAATGACACTTATTAGCTACTTCCTCCTTCTCCTCCTTTCTCTAACGTTCTCCTCCACTCTCTCTCTCTCACGTCGTCTTCTCTCTCTCTAACGTTTTGAGCCGCCACTGGTCATCTTTTCCGGCGGAGCTCTACCGGAGCTCAATCAAATGACTCTCTCTCTCTCTCTCTCTCTCTCTCTTCCTTCTCTCATCTCCCTCTATTTCTCTCTCTAAAATTCTAAACTCACGCATCCACCGCTGCTACTGTTAAGTTGTATTTACAGTTTGATTTGAAGATCTTATTCTCGGATTTGTATGGATCTGTGTTGATTTTTGTATCTTCAACAGATGATCAATCTACGCTAACTTTGTTGTTGTTGAGTTCTATGTTGTTGCTGTTGGCCGTGGTTGTTGTTGTTGTTCGTCGTCTCTCTCTCTTCTGACGACGACGACTTAAAACTCCGCAGCGGTCATATCTGGATGGAAACAATCAGATCTGGCCAGAATTTTATTTCTTGTATTCAGTTTTGAGTGTATTCGTTAATTTTATTTCTTGTATACAAATGAATATAGTGAATTTTGAAGTGTATACAAATGAATAGAGTGAAATTTATTTCTTGTATTCAATTTTTTAGTGTATTCGTTAATTTTTTTTAGTGCAAAATTCTGTGTTTTGGGGTGTATTTTGAAGGATACTTTTTTTGTATACAATCGGTTATAAATATAATAAAGTGAATATAGTGTAAAAATAGCTACAAATGAATAAAGTTGAGTTGAATACAACTTAATTGAATACATCTGACTTAAATACAACTTAGTTGAATACAACGAAATTTAAATTGAATACAGCGAAATATGACTCAACCGAATTTTGAATACACTCCGATTTTTTAATACAATCTACTGTAGCAAACTACTATAGCGCGCACTGTAGATACGAAATGTAATTAGCTAAAATGTAGCTATATCCAATTTAAAACCCCTAAATGTTAGTCATTTATGTAAAATTCCCTTTAATTATCTAGTTCGTGAATTTAAAAAGAAAAAAAAGAAAAAAAAGGTTAATGTCTTAACACCCGGCTCCCAAATTTGATTTGTCACACCAAGAAACATACATTCGGAGCTTCTAAAAATTAGTACTATTCTTCAACAATTGGTGAAAATAATCCACAATTTGGTCTTGTAATTTTATGTACGAACTCAACCTCCAATTCTTAAATATGCAATCTCTAATGAAATTTTATTTGTATCAATGTGATTTCTCCTTTCATGAAATGATGAGTTCTTGGCTAATATAATGCAATTGTATTTTGTTATTAACATAAATCTTTGTTACATCTTCTTTGATGAAATTAATTCAACAAACCTAAGAAAAATTATACGACAAATACAAGAAGCAACTGCTACACGATTCGCTTCGCAAGCTGATAAAATAACAGTTAGTTGTTTCTTGAAATTCCATGCAAATGTTGAATTTCCAAGGAAGAAAACAAACTCAATAGTACATTCTTAATCAACAACATCAAGGAACGTGTATTCAAAGGTTAACGTAATGTCTTTATTTTTTTTCCTGATTCTTGTCATCTTTCCATCTCAATTTCTATCACTAAGTAGAATGCATGGCTGAAGTAATTTCACATATTTTGAATAATTAAATCTATTTTTAAGTGAAAAATAGCTTCACCCCGTTTTTTCTTTTTAAATTCTGATTGTCTCATTATTCAACTTTTTAACTGCTAAGTCGAATGTAAAAACAATTTCATACATTTTGAATTGTTCAAATGTATTTAATTTAGTAAAAACATTTTGGTCCATCATGTATAATTATAAGTAATCAACTCTAAAATATTCTTCACTTACTCGCAATTCTGCTAGCAAGAGCTTTGGCAGTAGTGTTGGGATTAAAGACCCCCATTAAGTGGTTGAGCTTTAAATTAAAGTGGTGTGAATGAGAAATGAATGGAAATGAGTGCAAATGCACTTTTTGTAAATACACTTTGTCTCGCATAGGTGAGGGAAAGCATTTGTTATGTGCTTATATAGAGAAACACTCCTTCTAGCTCTTAAAAAGTTGAGAAGAGGGTCTCCCCTCACGCCGTCGTCGCTCGGCTCGGCTTCAACTTCAGCTTCGAATTTGGTCAAATGGTTTGATTGACAAATTTTTTAGACCAATTTTTTTTTCCATTTCTGATATTAATTTCCGCTAAAAATATTAATTTCGCGGAATAAAGAATTCCCAACGGTCATTTTTATTTTTTCTGAAAAGGCAAGGCCTTTACGAACAGGCACCATACCTGTTCTAAAAAGGTATCTCCACCCAGAACAGTGGCTATATAAACAGAGGCAATGCCTCATTTTCTACATTGAATTTTTTTCGCATTCTACAAACAAAATTATATTGAGTCCTTGGGTGATTTCTTGCCCAGTTTGAGTTCGACGAAGTCGTAGATGTTTGAGGTACCACTACTTCTGCGATAGATATGTCTGTTTTATCCAGGAAGGAAGTAATTCATAACCTTAGGTACAGTGAGTGGATTAAATTTCTTAAGGACACATAGTGAATTCTGTGGTCTCAAATATTTTCTAATTTCTGTCTTTAACTTTTTTTATTTCTTCAAAACAGAAACTGGTTTTAGTAAATTACTACTTTGAACACAGTTTACTAACAAGCTTAAGGAATTTAATTTATAAATATTGTTGTGTTCATCTTTGTTCTATTTTGGAGATTAAAACCTTTGTGGTTTTCTACTCCCCGCGTTGGAGACTAAAATCTTTAGATTTTCTACTCCGCTTTTGAGATTAAAATTTTCGTAACTTTCTACTCATTTGTCCACTCGATTTGAATATATAAAAACTTCATCGAGTAATTAACGTTTAGCTTTCAGTTCGAAGATATAAAAATTTCACTGATTTATTAACGTTTGGCTTTCGGTTTGATGATATAAAACCTTCACCGATTTTGTTAAATCTGTTTGTGTTTGTCAATAGAAAGAAATGGGAGACCAAACTCCAAATCTGAATGCTACTGCCACACCAACCCCCGAGGTTGGCTCTACAAGCAATGTTGCTTCCTCCAGTCGTGTTGCACCGGCAAAGAAACCAGAAAAGTTCACCAGGATTGATTTCAAATGATGGCAACAAAAGATGTTCTTTTATTTAGCTAATTTAAGCTTGCAAAAGTTTATTAATTAAGGAGGACGCTCTGGTTCTACCTAAATCAACTCCTGAAAATGAATGTTTCATTATGATCAAGGCTTGGAAGCACTCAGACTTTTTGTGTAAGAACTAAATACTTAGCGGACTGGAAGATGATCTTTACAACGTCTATAGTAATGTGGGAACTTCGAAAGAACTATGGGATTGGTTGAAAAAGAAATGTAAAAATGAGGATGCCGGATTGAAGAAGTTCATAGCTGCCAAGTTCCTGGACTACAAAATGGTAGATGGCAAGTCTGTTGTTACTCAAGTTCAAGAGTTGCAGGTTATCATCCACTATCCCCTTGCTGAAGGTTTGGTGAATAGTGGCGCATTTCAAGTTGCGGCAGTAATAGAGAAGCTACTTCCTTTAGGGAAGGACTTCAAAAATTATTTGAAACAAAACGAAAGGAGATGACGCTGGAAAATCACATCGTTCGATTGGGAATTGACGAAGAAAACAAGGCAACAACAAAGACGGCTATTTTTATGGTTCTATCGCCACTCGCCATATTTGTGCTGTTAGAGAAGCATTTACTTCATATGCTCCCGCGGGACCCGACAAGACCATTTTTATGGAAAATTCTGCAACGGCCAAGCTTGAAGGTTATGGAAAGATATTTCTGAAGATGACCTCTGACAAGGTGGTGACTCTCAATAACTTCTGTCATGTTCTTCAAATTAGGAAAAAACTTAGTCTCTACCGAACTTCTACTGAAGAACAGTTTTAAGTGTATTTATGTTTCAGATAAAGTTGTAGTAAGTAAGAACGAGATGTACATAGGAAAAGGCTACCTTACAGGGGGCCTTTTCAATATGAATGTAATGGGCGTTGATAATAATTGGATTTCATCTTCATCTTACTTACTTGAGTCAAATGATTTATGGCATTCATGTTTAAGACAGGTCAATTATAAAACCTTGCGTAAAATGATTAGTTTGGAAGTATTGCCTAAGCTTGAATGCAATCAATCAAAATGTCAAATTTGTGCTGAATCTAAGTATGTTAAACATCTTTATAAGTCAGTTGAAAGGAATTCAAGTCCTTTAGACTTAATCCATACAGATATTTGTGACATGAAGTCAATCCCATCTCATAGTGGAAAGAAGTATTTCATGACTTTTATTGATGATAGTACGCGATATTGCAACGTTTATTTACTTAATTGTAAAGATGAAGCAATTGAAGCATTCAGGCAATACAAAAGTGAAGTTGAGACACAACTTAACCAAAAGATTCAAATCATAAGGAGTGATAGGGGCGGCGAATATGAATCTCCTGTTGAACAAATATGTTCAGAATATGACATTATTCATCAAATAACTGCCCCTTACTCACCACAATTCAACGGAATTTACGGAAAGGAAAAATAGAACACTAAAGGCGATGATGAATGCCTTATTAATAAGTTCTGGTTTACCCCAGAACTTGTAGGGGGAAGCTATCCTAACGTCTAGCCGCATACTCAATCGAGTGCCCCATAGCAAAACACAATCTATTCCATAGGAAAAGTGGAAAGGAAGGAAGCCCAATTTGAAATACTTCAAAGTGTGGGGGTTCTTGGCCAAAGTGCAAGTTCCTAAACCCAAAAGGGTAAAAATAAGACCTAAAACCATTGCTTGTGTTTTCATAGGATACGCCACAAATAGTAGAACATATCAATTTCTGGTTCACAAATCAGAAAATCCCGACACATGTGAATACGGTATTTGAATCAGATAATGCTGACTTCTTTGAAAACATATGTTGGTATAAAAGGGAATGTGAGTTTTCTAGTGAAGGATCTAAACGATCTCGAGAAGAAACAAAAGAAAATATTCATGATGAGGATAATCCAAGATGTAGAAAACGTCAAAGAACATCTACTTCTTTGGAACAGATTTCTAACATTTTTGTGGGAAAATAAGCCTCGAACTTTCAACAAAGCTATTTTTCATCGGAAGCTCAATTTTGGAAAGAGACAGTCAATAGTAAAATAGAATCAAGATTGACCAACCATACTTGGAAATTGGTTGATCTTCCTCCAGGGAACAAACCTTTAGGTTGCAAATGGATTTTCAAATGGAAAATAAGAGTTGATGGAACTATTGATAAATATAAGGCAAGACTAGCTGTTAAAGGGTTTAGACAACGAAAAGATCTTGATTACTTTGATAATAGTCGCGATAACGAGGATTACATCTATCGGGTGTTAGTAGCATTAGCCGCCGTGTACAGTCTTGAAATCCATCAAATGGATGTGAAAACTGCCTTCTTAAATGGAGATTTGGAGGAAGAAATTTACATGGAACAACCCGAAGGGTTTGTAGTTCCCGGGAAAGATAAGAAGGTGTGTCTGTTGACACCTAATTTTGGCTCGACGTGCTTAAAATTAACGTTTTGGGGGGCCCTGATTCGTTAAAGAGCACGAAATACATTTTTTACACATTTTTTACATTTTTTCAACAATTTATTGATGATTATCCTTATTTTAGAAATTTTCTCAATTTATTGTCATTTTTTTTCAAGAATCATTATTTTGCACATGTACAGCGTAATACTACCATTTTTATGCAATTAATAATTGTTTCTTAATTTTATAGCAATACATTTTCATATCATAGACATTAATGTTTATATTTTATACTTGCGTTATTATTTATACATGTATTAATTAACTATATTTTAGTACAGTCTGACAGTGCAGAGAAAATCAGAGTAATTAATTTTTTTAACGCAGAGTAAAATCCGATCAAGTCAAGGTTTCATCATTTTTTTTTAAAAGGGATTAAGGTAAATATTGAGGAGACAAAAGGGTGCAATCTTCTATTCTTTGGACAAAACAGGGGTCATTTTGCATTATAAGAAAAGGGAGGGGTATTCATCTTCTACATAATACACACACACACACACTTAATTTTCAGATTTTTTTTAACTCTCTTCCAACAAAATCAAACCCTAAACACTTTCCCTCTCATTTTTTTCCCACAGCCGCCGCCGCCTCCCCCGCCGGAGCTCGAAGCTCCGGCGACGCACCCCAAACAACCCCGCACCTCCTTCGTCGTCTCCCTCTACTCCCTCCGCCTCATCTCACTCCACAGCTCCTCTCTTCCTCTAATCTTAGTACTCTTAATTATTTTTGTTATAGAAACCAGCAATGGCTGCCCATTTGATTTTGAAACTCTTTCTTGTAATTTCTTTCTTTAATGTGTGCTTTGCTTCAAGAAAGCTCAATGCTTTAGTCCAATATCAGCTCTAGCAGTACCATAAAGACCCACTAAAGGATCCAGTACGACATGAAAATTGGGAAGAAGGAAAAATGGCGGCGCATAATTTGAGTTTTGTTTTGTATGGATCCACTACTTTTTTTTCTTGGGTTTTCTTTTTCTCTTGTTGTTCTTGTATAATTGTAATCTTCATCTGAGGTTACTCTCTCATATCAGCATTTCTCTTTTGAAATTATTCCTATTTCTTTATGTACATGTTAACTTAGAGTTAACGAATATTATGAATTTTTTTTTAGCTTTCCAGCATTTTTATTTTTTCTTGCTCTGTTTTTCTGGAAAAATTTGGCATTTGCTATGCCTTGATTGAGACGTGAGGTGTTGTTTCATAGTGTTTGGTAGCCGCCGCCTTATTTGGAATTTACGAAGTTGGAGCTGTGTTTTATTATTGTTGTTTTTGTGTAAAGAATATTTGATTATTTTGTTGTTGATTCTATCTTTTTGTTTGTGTTTTAGTTCCTCATCAAATGGCCGATGAAGAAATTTCCGTCGATTTCCAAGGCCTTCCATGTACAAAGACGGGTTTTTATTTTAAGTTTATTCATTATTTCTTTAATTCATCCGATAGTTATTTATTTTCTTACTAACATTTTTATTAAGTCTCACGCAGGTATCCGGAGTTACTTTTTGAAGATGACACTCAAAAGAAGTTCAAATAGCTTCTTAAATTCTCTGTTTATATTTTTTACATTCTTAAATTATACAAGCATAAAATATAGTAAAACTTTACTTTTTAGGGTGCAGGTTGGTGGTATTTATTTATGATCTGCTTAGGTGATTGAAATTTTATGTGTTTTAGACAAATCAATATTAGGCATTTATTTTTGTAGCTAATATTCCTATAGTTATCATGTTTTGCTAGAGTTTTAATTCAATAGCTTAGCACACTTAAGTGAATAAATAGGGTGATTTGCCTCAATATTTAGGCTTTATAATATACTTTCATAATTAATTGATTAGGCGTACATACTTAGCTAGTTAAATTAGTTAACTCACTTCGAGTGCAAAATAATTTCATGCCCATTTTTTATACCTTTGTCACATACCCAAGCTTCTAAGTTGCACATAACTTTTTTTTAATAATTATTATAACACATATGTATAAAATACGTATTGCATGATTATTTATGTGAATATTCATATTATTCTTTAGTCTAAATTCTATTAATTTTTGTAAATAATAAAGCCTTTTTACACATTCCTCGTATAGTTAAATTGGTCCAGCCGGGAACCACATTTGTGGATTCTGAAGGATGCCTAACACCTTCCCTTCGGAATAATTTGAACCCTTACCTAGAATCTCACTTATTTTCGTAGATCATGTTAAGCTGCATATATTAATAATTTATAGGTACCCTAGTATACCTTAAATGCTAGGTGGCGACTCTGTACATAATTAATTATTTTAGAGTCCCATAAGTTGTGCTTTGTTTAGCCTTCAGTTAAAATAGGGTGCAACAACATGGCGACTCTGCTGGGGACACTTAGGTTCTAACCATATGGACTCAATTTGTTATTCGAGGTATGTTGTCTTTATTTGAATTTTTCTTTATTTTACTTGCCTGTATTTATTCGTCATGTATATCCTTTCCCTTGTTCCCTTATTTGTTTGCGTACATATCTGCTTTTAATTTCATACACTGTATTATTGCCTTTTTTACTAGCAAGTTTTATTTACCATACTCATTTTTTACTTTATTGTAAATTATGCATCTCGCTTTTACTGTTTCTCTTTGATTGCTATCTTTTGGTAGTTTTATATTAATATTCGTATGTGTTATCGGTTTATATGAAATGGCATGCCGTTCATATTTCCTCCACTTCTGGAAAACTCACACTATCACACGTACACGCGAGGTGTGTTTTGCGCACCCGAGAATTTTTTTCGTAGAATCCAAATTTTAGGAGAGTTGGCGTATGCGCGGGGTGCCCGAGTAACGGGGACCGCGTAGCCTTCTCACTCGAGTAGTCCGCTCGGGAGCCTTGTGTCATAGGAAAACCAACTCTTAGAATTCCTAGGTTACTGTACATCCCATTTTGCAGTTATTTTTAGCTAGGTTGAATTTTATCTTTTATTTCGAACATTTTTTTTCATTTTTCACATACTCTTTATTTGTTACATGTTTTTGTTTTTAAATAAATATTGTTGTCATTTGCTTTGCACTACCTTAGTACTTTATTTAACTATTTTTAGTTGGCTTGTGTTGAACCCTGAATTTTGTAAAATATATATATATTTTTTTTCTTCAATCATGCATTTTATACCCTATTTGCAAGAACTACGCACACCTGATTCTCTTCTTTGATGAGATACGTAGGCAGCCCTTTTGGGTTCGGTATTCATTATTCATTATTCAAAAAATCAAAAAAAAATCCTTTATTTTGAAAAATCACAAAAATATTTTATTTCTTTCTATCCTATCTGCAAGAACTACGCACACCTGATTCTCTTCTTTGATGAGATACGTAGGCAACCCTTTTGGGTTCGGTATTCATTATTCATTATTCAAAAAATCACAAAAAAAATCTTTATTTTGAAAAATCACAAAAATATTTTTTTTCTCTTTCTATCCTATCTGAACGAACTACGCGCACCTGATTCTCATCAAAGATGAGATACGTAGGCAACCCTTTTTGGGTTCGGTACCCCTATTCAAAAAACACAAAAATATTTTTTAGATTCATATCTTTGACTTGGTTGGTACCAACACAGTTAGAATGTGCATAGGAAAGAGACAAGTAACAATCAATATGATGGAGAGGACTGACTTCGTGGTAAACTATAGATTCTTTTGGTACCTCTCATTCGCATTTTAAGTGACACTTGAAAAATTCTCTTGCATGCTTGTAAGACAAGAACAAAACAAACCTCATTGTTTCATGTGCATTGTGTGGTTAGCTTTATATAACGTTCAATTGCATTGCATTGTGATCTAGAACTTGGCCTGAATGTCTGTTGAGACGAAATTATGAGTAACACTCAGCATAGAAAAGGATCGTAGGCCTTCTTTGACCCGTTTGAGCCTTTCTAGCCTACCAAATGGCGTTATCCCTAGCATTCCCCCTTTGAGCCTAAAGCCTTTTCTTTTGACAACCACATCATAAGCCTATACCATTCCTGAGTGCTTATATGCACTATCTTTCTCTTGGCCCAACCTCCCTGAGCGCACTAAAAATGTGCAACCGCAGATAGAGATCTGACCTGAAGTTTCCAAAAAAAATGATTCGACCGTCCCAGAAAAACAAAGGCTAAGAACGACCTCCAAAGCAAGAAGGAGCCCACAAAAACACAAAAACACAAAAAAAAAAAAAAAAACTCAGTCATTCGGGATCTCGGACATACAACCCGTTATTCCTTTTTTATTTTTTTTCACACTCAGGCATACAACCCGGAATTAGTATCAAGACCTCGGGCATACAACCCAGGTCAATTCTCTTAATCCCCACAAGAGTCTCGGGCATGCAACCCTAAACTCAAAAAAAAGGGCTTTAACTTGCAAAAGAGGTCGCACAAGTACAAAAGAAAGGGACAATAAAACAAAGTAGATCAGCGTCAGAGCACACAAATACCAAGCACAGACATAGTGCAACGCTTAGGGAAGGATTAGTCACTCCTTACCCAAATAATATCCAACCTTTTCCCAAGCTTACATTACAACCCCATAACAAGCCCTACGTGATCCTATGCTAAGGTTTCTCTCATTAGTGGATACTTACATGACGACCAAGCTTATGGTATTACAATTGCAAGCATTGAACATCTTTCTGAGTTTGAGTGTACTTCTCTAGATGTCTCAAAGTTCAAAAATACTGAATATGTGTGAAAAGGGATTTTCTTTCTGGTGAGGGCACTTGAAACATGAGGATAGTTCATAATCCTTGTTTGAAGCAAAATGAACCAATCTTGTCGATCTTTAGGTATGTCTGAGGTACCACTTGAAGCTATAGGAATTACCAATAAGTCGATCTTGGTTTGTTGGACGATAAATAATGGTGAATTCTTATGCACAATACTAATTGTTGGTACCAACTGAAGTCGGGGCATGTTATATCAATCATTGTTATTATTAAAAAAAAAAAACAATTTGCTGGATTTTGCTTTCGTGATTTTGTTATTTTTCTTAATTTTTTATTTTTTATTTTTTATTTGTTGCACAGTAAATATAGTTCAATGTTGTTGTGTTGTTACTAACTCTATGAGGTATCCACATCTGGTCTTACCATGAAAGATCCTCGTATTTCTCCGCTGAAGCATGAAATTGGGAGAACATTTTTGAGTAGCTTAAAAAAAAAAAAATAATAAAAACAAAACCCGCAAGTGCACATCGCATTTCGCGGGAAGTATGCAAATTTTTGTTTGTTTTCTAAACTGGGACAAAATTTTTGAGGGGGCCCTTAAAAATTCCACCAATGGCACATTTTGAGAGAAAAGGCACAGACTCATCCAGCCCCACAACAGGACATCGAGGGCGTCATAGTCTAAAGACATCATTCTCATCGCCTAAAGGCACCATTTCATGGCCCAAGGACCTTACCTTCTGCACTTCATTCGCGCCGAAGCAAAGGCGTTACCCTCCACACCAGCATTGCTTTATTATTTTCAAATGCCTCTGCGTATGCTCGCAGCCGCATTGCATTGCACCTGCATTGCTCACCGCTTTTTATTACTGCCTGGGCCATGCACCACCCTTTTAAATTTTTGCATAAGGCTGTGCACCGCCTTTCATATGATGCATGGGCTGCGCACCGCCCTTTGCATCGCTTTCATATATTACATGGGCCATGCACCGCCCTTTGTAATTTCTGCATAAGGCTGAGCACCGCCTTTCATATGATGCATGGGCTGCGCACCGCCCTTTGCATCGCTTTCATATGTTACATGGGTCATGCACCACCCTTTGTAATTTCTGCATAAGGCTGAGCACCGCCTTTCATATGATGCATGGGCTGCGCACCGCCCTTTGCATCGCTTTCATATGTTACATGGGCCATGCACCGCCCTTTTGTAATTTCTGCATAAGGCTGAGCACCGCCTTTCATATGTTACATGGGCCATGCACCTAAGGCTAAGCACCGCCTTTCATATGATGCATGGGCTGCGCACCGCCCTTTGTATCACTTTCATATGTTACATGGGTCATGCACCGCCCTTTGTAATTTCTGCATAAGGCTGAGCACCGCCTTTCATATGATACATGGGCTGCGCACCGCCCTTTACATCGCTTTCATATGTTACATGGGCCATGCACCGCCCTTTGTAATTTTTGCATAAGGTTGAGCACCGCCTTTCATGTTGCATGGGCTGCGCACCGCCCATTTAAATTTCTGCATAAGGTTGCTCACCGCCTTTCATATTTTACATGGGCCATGCACCGCCCTTTGTAATGTTTGCATAAGGCTGAGCACCGCCTTTCATGTTGCATGGGCTGCGCACCGCCCATTTAAATTTCTGCATAAGGTTGCTCACCGCCTTTCATATGTTACATGGGCCATGCACCGCCCTTTGTAATTTCTGCATAAGGCTGAGCACCGCCTTTCATGTTGCATGGGCTGCGCACCGCCCATTTAAATTTCTGCATAAGGTTGCTCACCGCCTTTCATATGTTACATGGGCCATGCACCGCCCTTTGTAATTTCTGCATAAGGTTGAGCACCGCCTTTCATGTTGCATGGGCTGCGCACCGCCCATTTAAATTTCTGCATAAGGTTGCTCACCGCCTTTCATATGTTACATGGGCCATGCACCGCCCTTTGTAATTTCTGCATAAGGCTGAGCACCGCCTTTCATGTTGCATGGGCTGCGCACCGCCCATTTAAATTTCTGCATAAGGTTGCTCGCCGCCTTTCACATGTTGCATGGGCCATGCACCGCCCTTTGTAATTTCTGCATAAGGCTGAGCACCGCCTTTCATATGATGCACGGGCTGCGCACCGCCCTTCGCATCGCTTTCATATGTTACATGGGCCATGCACCGCCCTTTGTAATTTCTGCATAAGGCTGAGCACCGCCTTTCATATGATGCACGGGCTGCGCACCGCCCTTTGCATCGCTTTCATATGTTACATGGGCCATGCGCCGCCCTTTGTAATTTCTGCATAAGGCTGTACACCGCCTTTCATGTTGCATGGGTTGCGCACCGCCCTTTGCATCGCTTTCATATGTTACATGGGCCATGCACCGCCCTTTGTAATTTCTGCATAAGGCTGTACACCGCCTTTCATGTTGCATGGGCTGCGCACCGCCCATTTAAATTTCTGCATAAGGTTGCTCACCGCCTTTCATATGTTACATGGGCCATGCACCGCCCTTTGTAATTTCTGCATAAGGCTGAGCACCGCCTTTCATACGATGCACGGGCTGCGCACCGCTCTTCGCATCGCTTTCATATATTTCATGGGTCATGCACCGCCCTTTGTAATTTCTGCATAAGGCTGAGCACCGTCTTTCATATGATGCACGGGCTGCGCACCGCCCTTCGCATCGCTTTCATATGTTACATGGGCCATGCAACGCCCTTTGTAATTTCTGCATAAGGCTGAGCACCGCCTTTCATATGATGCACGGGCTGCGCACCGCCCTTCGCATCGCTTTCATATGTTACATGAGCCATGCACCGCCCTTTGTAAATTTCTGCATAAGGCTGAGCACCGCCTTTCATATGATGCACGGGCTGCGCACCGCCCTTCGCATCGCTTTCATATGTTACATGGGCCATGCAACGCCCTTTGTAATTTCTGCATAAGGCTGAGCACCGCCTTTCATATGATGCACGGGCTGCGCACCGCCCTTCGTATCGCTTTCATATGTTACATGAGCCATGCACCGCCCTTTGTAATTTTTGCATAAGGCTGAGCACCGCCTTTCATATGATGCACGGGCTGCACACCGCCCTTCGCATCGCTTTCATATGTTACATGGGCCATGCACCGCCCTTTGTAATTTCTGCATAAGGCTGAGCACCGCCTTTCATATGATGCACGGGCTGCGCACCGCCCTTCGCATCGCTTTCATATGTTACATGGGTCATGCACCGCCCTTTGTAATTTCTGCATAAGGCTGAGCACCGCCTTTCATACGATGCACGGGCTGCGCACCGCCCTTCGCATCGCTTTCATATGTTACATGGGCCATGCATCGCCCTTTGTAATTTCTGCATAAGGCTGAGCACCGCCTTTCATATGTTGCACGGGCCGCGCACCGCCCTTTGATAATTTCTGCATAAGACATCGCACTGCATCTGCCTTAATGCCCCTGCGTATGCTCGCAGCCGCATTGCACCGCACCTGCATTTCTTTATTGTTTTCAAATGCCCCTGCGTATGCTCGCAACCGCATTGCACTGAACCTGCATGCTTCGCCGAAGCAAAGGCGTTACATAGCACGACCGTTCTTCATCCTACACTTGCTAGGACCATTCTAACAACACTGGGGCAAAATTTTGATTGGACAATCAAAATTTGCCACAACATCCATTAGTTATCACCTTTCGAACTACATTGACCTGATTCTCGTGATTGACGAGATATGTAGGAAGTTCTATGCAGAGTTCGGTCACATCGGGACGAGAATCATTCTTTCCCCAGCAAGTATGCAATCTTGCACCGTCCCAGTATCTCGTAGCTCGATACTGGGGGCAATTTTGGAAGCGACGACGAGGGTATGCGAACATTTTTTTTTCGGCCCTGAACAATCCTTCCCGTTTTATCATTTTTCTTTTCATTGCAACCCTACCTACAGACTGAGAGTATTGTCAAAGCTCCACCAACGTCTGGCCTCTTTCTCCGTACATATCCTTTTAACAATTCTTTGTCGAGCCAAAATAGGCTACATGTCAACGTCTTCGTCCGAAAACTCTTTCATCGTCTCCGGTCGAAGAGGGACAAGTTGTTGACACCTAATTTTGGCTCGACGTGCTTAAAATTAACGTTTTGGGGGGCCCTGATTCGTTAAAGAGCACGAAATACATTTTTTACACATTTTTTACATTTTTTCAACAATTTATTGATGATTATCCTTATTTTAGAAATTTTCTCAATGTATTGTCATTTTTTTTCAAGAATCATTATTTTGCACATGTACAGCGTAATACTACCATTTTTATGCAATTAATAATTGTTTCTTAATTTTATAGCAATACATTTTCATATCATAGACATTAATGTTTATATTTTATACTTGCGTTATTATTTATACATGTATTAATTAACTATATTTTAGTACAGTCTGACAGTGCAGAGAAAATCAGAGTAATTAATTTTTTTAACGCAGAGTAAAATCCGATCAAGTCAAGGTTTCATCATTTTTTTTAAAAGGGATTAAGGTAAATATTGAGGAGACAAAAGGGTGCAATCTTCTATTTTTGGACAAAACAGGGGTCATTTTGCATTATAAGAAAAGGGAGGGGTATTCATCTTCTACATAATACACACACACACACTTAATTTTCAGATTTTTTTTAACTCTCTTCCAACAAAATCAAACCCTAAACACTTTCCCTCTCATTTTTTTCCCACAGCCGCCGCCGCCTCCCCCGCCGGAGCTCGAAGCTCCGGCGACGCACCCCAAACAACCCCGCACCTCCTTCGTCGTCTCCCTCTACTCCCTCCGCCTCATCTCACTCCACAGCTCCTCTCTTCCTCTAATCTTAGTACTCTTAATTATTTTTGTTATAGAAACCAGCAATGGCTGCCCATTTGATTTTGAAACTCTTTCTTGTAATTTCTTTCTTTAATGTGTGCTTTGCTTCAAGAAAGCTCAATGCTTTAGTCCAATATCAGCTCTAGCAGTACCATAAAGACCCACTAAAGGATCCAGTACGACATGAAAATTGGGAAGAAGGAAAAATGGCGGCGCATAATTTGAGTTTTGTTTTGTATGGATCCACTACTTTTTTTTCTTGGGTTTTCTTTTTCTCTTGTTGTTCTTGTATAATTGTAATCTTCATCTGAGGTTACTCTCTCGTATCAGCATTTCTCTTTTGAAATTATTCCTATTTCTTTATGTACATGTTAACTTAGAGTTAACGAATATTATGAATTTTTTTTTAGCTTTCCAGCATTTTTATTTTTTCTTGCTCTGTTTTTCTGGAAAAATTTGGCATTTGCTATGCCTTGATTGAGACGTGAGGTGTTGTTTCATAGTGTTTGGTAGCCGTCGCCTTATTTGGAATTTACGAAGTTGGAGCTGTGTTTTATTATTGTTGTTTTTGTGTAAAGAATATTTGATTATTTTGTTGTTGATTCTATCTTTTTGTTTGTGTTTTAGTTCCTCATCAAATGGCCGATGAAGAAATTTCCGTCTATTTCCAAGGCCTTCCATGTACAAAGACGGGTTTTTATTTTAAGTTTATTCATTATTTCTTTAATTCATCCGATAGTTATTTATTTTCTTACTAACATTTTTATTAAGTCTCACGCAGGTATCCGGAGTTACTTTTTGAAGATGACACTCAAAAGAAGTTCAAATAGCTTCTTAAATTCTCTGTTTATATTTTTTACATTCTTAAATTATACAAGCATAAAATATAGTAAAACTTTACTTTTTAGGGTGCAGGTTGGTGGTATTTATTTATGATCTGCTTAGGTGATTGAAATTTTATGTGTTTTAGACAAATCAATATTAGGCATTTATTTTTGTAGCTAATATTCCTATAGTTATCATGTTTTGCTAGAGTTTTAATTCAATAGCTTAGCACACTTAAGTGAATAAATAGGGTGATTTGCCTCAATATTTAGGCTTTATAATATACTTTCATAATTAATTGATTAGGCGTACATACTTAGCTAGTTAAATTAGTTAACTCACTTCGAGTGCAAAATAATTTCATGCCCATTTTTTATACCTTTGTCACATACCCAAGCTTCTAAGTTGCACATAACTTTTTTTTAATAATTATTATAACACATATGTATAAAATACGTATTGCATGATTATTTATGTGAATATTCATATTATTCTTTAGTCTAAATTCTATTAATTTTTGTAAATAATAAAGCCTTTTTACACATCCCTCGTATAGTTAAATTGGTCCAGCCGGGAACCACATTTGTGGATTCTGAAGGATGCCTAACACCTTCCCTTCGGAATAATTTGAACCCTTACCTAGAATCTCACTTATTTTCGTAGATCATGTTAAGCTGCATATATTAATAATTTATAGGTACCCTAGTATACCTTAAATGCTAGGTGGCGACTCTGTACATAATTAATTATTTTAGAGTCCCATAAGTTGTGCTTTGTTTAGCCTTCGGTTAAAATAGGGTGCAACAGTGTCGACTTGTTAAGTCTCTTTACGGACTAAAACAAGCACCCAAACAACGACATGCAAAATTTGACCATACGATGCTATCAAATGGATTCAAGATAAATAGTTTGATAAATGTGTCTACATTAAGAACACTCAGAACCACGTCGTCGTTGTTTGTTTGTACGTGGATGATATGTTGATAATGAGCAACGACATTGATAACATAAATGCTACTAAGCGCATGCTTGCTAGTAAGGTAGATATGAAAGACTTAGGAGTTGCCGATTTAGTTTTGGGAATTAAAATCCATAAGATTCCTCAAGGTCTAGCATTCTCTCAATCTCAGTATATTGAAAAGGTACATGAAAAGTTCAAGTATTTGGACTTTAAAATTGCAAAGACACCAATTGATGTGAATCTTGCTCTTGCTAAAAATAAAGGCAAAAGTCATTCTCAATTGGATTATGCTAAAGTGTTTGGAAGTTTGATGTATATTATGAACTGTACACGACCTGATATTGCATGTGCTATAAGTAAACTGAGTCGCTACACTAGTAATCCCGACCAAAATCATTGGTTGGCAATGAAATGAGTTTTTGGGTATTTAAAACATACTCAAAACTTTGCTTTGCACTATAACAGGTATCCTGCAATTATTGAAGGATACAGTGATGCAAATTGGATCACCGGATCAACTGAAACTAAATCCACAAGTGGATATGTTTTTACCATTAGTGGAGGATAAGTGTCTTGGAAGTCATCCAAACAGACATGTATCGCCCGCTCTACAATGGAGTCTGAGTTCATAGTTTTAAACAAACCCGATAAAGAAGCTGAATGGCTTCGAAATTTTTTAAAAGATATTCCATTTTGGCCCAAACCGTTGGCTCCTATATGCATACATTGCGATAGCCAAGCGGCAATAAGAAGGGCCGGGAGCGTTATGTATAACGGAAAGTCTCGTCACATACAACGAAGATATAATACTATCAGACTACTACTCTCTAGTGGAATTATCACAATTGACTATGTTGAGTCAAGAGATAATGTGTCGGATCCACTAACTAAAGGTATAACTAGAGAGGTGGTTGAAAGATCATCGAGGGGAATGGTATTATGGCCGAGGAAAAATCATCGTGCCGGTAACTCTACCTAGAAGAATAGAGATACCAAGATCTAGGTTCAAAAAATCAAACAAAGTCATTGATGACGGTTCAACATTGTCAAAATAACCTTTTTGGTCCATTCTCGTAATGAGACAATGTTCAGTAACAAGATGAAGCATTAAGGCTTCTTAATGGTTTCTAAGTTTGATACGGGGTATATCAAATAGTGTATCTATGGGATGACACATTTAGGAATCACCTATGTAAGCGTGAAGTGGAAGCCGCTTCAAGGAGAATTCTGTAAGGCCAATTCTCTACGTACTTATGAACCATGCAGTGTTCATGGCTGAAACGAACAAAACAATGAGAACCAAAGACGGTTAAAGGTTTAATTATGTGACATATGGTTACCTAGGTATACACCAAAGCTCGACGGTTTAAAGATATCAAATCTACCGATTGCCGGAGTATATCCGACATATGTTCACTACGGAAAGTTCAAAGAGAAATCTACTTATACAGATGCGATTAATCCTTGCTTACGAATCACACAGTTTTTTCATGTTTTTCATAATATAGTCATTCCGCATTCATGCGGGGGATTGTTGGGATTAAAGACCCCCAGTAAGTGGTTGAACTTTAAATTAAAGTGGTGTGAATGAGAAATGGAGGAAAATAGAAATGAAGGAAAATGAGTGCAAAGGCACTTTTTGTAAATGCATTTTGTCGGTGAGGGAAAGCATTTGTTATGTGCTTTTATAAAAGGCACTTTTTCTAGCTCTTAAAGAGTTGAGAAGAGGGTTTCCCCTCGCGCCGTCATCGTCGCTGGATTTGGTCAAATGATCTGATTGATTAATAATTTTTTAGACCAAATTTATTTAATTCATTTTTTCATTTATGATATTAATTTCCGCGATAAATATTAATCTCGCGAAATAAAGAATTCCCAACGGTCATTTTTATTTTTTATGAAAAAGCAAGGCCTTTCCGAACAGGCACCATACCTTTTCTGAACAGGTATTTCCGCCCAGAATAGTTGCTATATAAACTGAGGCAATGCCTCATTTTCTGCATTGAAATTTTTTCGCATTCTGCATACTTTTCTGCAAACAAAATTATATCGAGTCCTTGTGTGGTTTGTTGCCCAATTTGAGTTCAACGAAGTCGTAGACGTTTGAGGTACCGCTACTTCTGCGACAGGTATAACCGTTTTATCCTGGGAGGAAGTAATCCATAACCTTGGGTACAGTGAGGAGATTAAATTCCTTAAGGACACACGGAATTATGTGGTCTCGGATATTTTCTAATTTTTGTCTTTAACATTTTTGATTTCTTCAAAACAAAAACTGGTTTTAGTAAATTACTACTTTGAAAACAGTTTACTAACAAGTAGTTGAATAGATAATATTACCCATATAATGTAATGAAACATCTAGTGTAACACTTCATTTTTCAGAGAATATCATTAGATGATTCCATCTTATCAATTTAACAAGTCCAATAAGCCTAAATAAGTCAAAGGAGCACGAATTTGACGCTATATACAAAAAGAATTAAGGACTCTAAAATTTTACTTTACTCTCTGTGTAATGTGGTAATCGGTGTTTTCCTCTTTCAAAAGATATACTAGTATCAATTGATGTTCCATCTTCATATTGCTGATTAGCTTAATTCTTGGTATCCCAAAAAATGGAAAAAGAAAAAGGAAATGTGCATGGATGGAGGTAGTTGTAAAACTACAAAAGTTGATACTTGATACCATATTAATTTCGCATAGGATACAGCAAAGGAACTTAGGAAAGGGAAAAATAAAGAAAAAGAGATAGTTCTTCATAGACCGTTTTAAGTTTTATGCCCTTAATTTCACCTACAACATCAATAGGTAATCATTAAATCAAGCATGCATGATACTATAATTTGGAACTTAAATGTACGGAATAACAAATTACAATCACGCTAATAATATAAAACTTATTTATACTGTCAGTATATATAACTTAAATGTTAAACTAATTGAGCACTTAATGACTGGTTTAAGATGTCTTGGATAAGGTTCAATATGTTGAGTCGAGAAGTTCCATTTTCTTCCATGGTCCTTCTTGCTACTAATCCAAGTTCTTTAGCTTTAACTCTTCTCATTTCCCCTTCTTCTCCTCCATCCATTAGTTCCTCTATAGCACTTGCAACTTGTTCTTTGCGAACAAGTACTCCAACTTTCTCTTCTTCTCCCCATCTAACTGGAAATTTAACTCCAACTTCAACTCCAATCCTCAAAACTTCAACAATGAGCTTTTCATTAAAGAATTGTTCCGCAAACATTGGCCATGTGATCATAGGCACGCCACAACTCACCCCTTCAATTGTTGAGTTCCAGCCACAATGTGTTAGGAACCCCTTTATGGCTGGATGTGACAATATAAGAACTTGAGGGCCCCAACCTTTAATCACAAGTCCCCTCCCTTGGGTTCTCTCCTCGTACTTTGTGTCCACTAACCATTTTTCCAACTCAAGAAAATTTTGATTGGAGGTCTTCATTACCCAAATAAATGGTCGTTGTGATGCTTCTAAACCTAGCCCAATTTCTATCAACTGTGATGCGATTAGCCTGCATTGGCTACCAAGACAACAGTAAAGAACAGACTTATTTTCCATAGTATCGAGCCATTTCAAACATTGTTTTTCATCAATTGAAGGTTTGTTCCCTCTTTGGTACATATCCATAACATTCTTATTGCAAAGTGAAACTGGTCCAATGCACCATACCTTCTTGTTAATTGCTTTTTCATATTCCTCCACACATCCATGTTCCAATTCCGCAAAACTATTAACCACCACTCCATAAGCACTTGATTCAGCTTCTTGCATCTGACCCCGAATATCATCCAAGTCCGGTAACTGCACGAAGGCCCCCGGAAGTTGATTTTTGGCTATTTCAACCCTTAGTGGAAGTCCTGGCACAACGAAACGTTCTGTATCGGATTTGACCCTTAGATAAGGCCTATGTAGCTTCAAATTATGTGAACTTAACAAAGAAAAACAACACATCCCGTGGAAAACAAGCCTCGGGACATGCAATTTTCGCGCTATTTCTGAAGTCCAGGAAAGACACTTATCTGAAATTATGCAACTTGGAGGGGTAATTTGCTCTTGCAAAAACTTCTCAAGTGGTTCTTGTAACGTATTAAGTGCGGTATAAAAGTTTATTATAAGGTCACGTGAAGGGACGCTATCAAGATTTTCGCAACCAATTGGTAAGCCAACTTCTTCACTGGGAAATGGGATTTGAATGAGTTCAATATCTAGCCCAATTTCTCTTGCCCGATTGATAATTATTGCGAATCTTGAAGCGTTGTGTGGTGTAGTTACTAAACTAACCTTCACACCATGCTCAGCAAATAGCCTGGCCATGTCTATCATGGGAATCATGTGGCCTTGTGCAAGTAATGGGATGAACACAAAATGAAGTTTTTGAGGATTATTGGCTGCCATTGTTGAAAAAAAGACTAGCTTGTAAAGTTTGAAAGAAAAATATAGGGGTTTAGGTGGAAAACAAGACTTGCATTTGGCAAAAAAGATTTTACCGTGTCTTGGATAGATTGCTTGACTGGTTCTAGATTGTAGAAGAGGTCTGGTTAATATAATATTTATTATATAAAATGAGGATAAAGGACGGAGCTAGCATGGAGAAATTAAAAGGGTTTGCCTGAGTCTCATTTGCCAAAAAATTCTATTGTATAAATAGGCAAAAACTTTTTTTTTTTGTTTTGTACATAAGTTGTTGACCTACAAAGGAGGAGCTAGAATTTTGAGTTTATGAAATCTGAATTCTAGAAAAAAGACGAGGTTTTTGAGAAATTATTAATACATATTAAATGAATTGTTTAAGACATATAAAAGGCTTGGGCCAAAGCTGTTGAATTCTGCCGAACCCATTATTGAAAGGGTAACTTCGCCCCTGGCTATTGAATTTCCTTGACACTAGATTCTTTTTCATAAATTAGCAAAAGAGGTTCAAAATTTGTTTTAAATCATACGTTTAAATTTTAAATGTGATATTTTTAAATCCCATACAAATTTCCGAATACGACACTGATGACAACGATTTATGGATTAGAAATGGTGTAGACTTGGTCAGTATTGAGGAGTTGGGGTCACGAGTCAATTGCGGCGAGACTTAAACAGAAGTTTGTACGACTCAACACAACTGGACGATATTATTTGGACGACCAGCCCGGGCACCGCTCACACGCAATACTCATTTTCGTTTCTTTTTAATATATGATACTCGGAAAACGTGAAACAGATAATCATAAGAAATTTATTTTACAATATATACTAGACAACTTTTATGCAGTGAGTTTACTATAAAACCTGTTATAGGCAACTTCTATAACGACTATGTATTGGTAACTTAGAAATAGAGTAATTTCGATTGTTTATAAGTAGTCAATTATATTTATTTTATTTCAATTTATGTGAATCTATTTTTTTATTAGTCTGTGTTATTCTATATTTGAAAATAATTTACGTTTATGATATGATTTATAGCCATACAAAATATATGTGACTCATCTAATATCACAAGTTTAAATCTTCTCTTCTTTCTTAAATTCCGTGTCCAGTCAAATGTGTTCACATAAATTAAAACGGAGGGAGTAAATAATTGGCTATAATAAACATGAGTTATTAGTAGCATTAGAAAAGTGGCAAATAACCTATCGGTTAATTTACAAAACTATTGCAAAGATCTAATTAATACTTACAGTGAATAAGAATTAAACTATCATTAATACCATGTACCTCGTCCTTGTTATGGATATATAGATTAATCATATTTTATGCCTAAATGAAATTTAAAAAATTGTCCTTGATCTAGTTATATTTTCAGATGAGGCGATTCACTTATATTAGTTTAATAATAATACGTTAGCGGATAGACTGAAGCCTTGGATTCAGGGTTTAGCCAAAAAAATAAATAGAAAACATAAACTTTCAAAATTTAACTTTTGATGATGTGATTAATAAAAGTACTGATCATGACCAAATCATGTTTTGTTTTGTTTTTTTTTTTTAAAATAAAAAAGCATGTGATCATGAAATGAGACTTTCCTGATTATTTAGTTTATCCGTATGTGGTGAATCATGATTACTAGTGATATCGATCTTCCTCCATTCCTTTTTTTTCTTTCTTTGAGCCTGTTTGGATGGGCTTATGCTGTTTTAGATAAGCTAAGTTAAATGTGCTTCATTATTTTTTTGAGCTTATTTTAAGCACAAAATGACTTTAAGCTGACCAGTCAAACACTCAAAAAAGTTGAAAACAGCTTATAAGTAACTTATAAGCTAATCCAAACGGGCTCTTTCTAATTTGTCTTATATTCTTTTGTTAATTAAAAGGGTACGTGTCTTGTACTTCCATCTATCTTACAAAACCATGAATAATACAAAAAGAAGTTAGCTGGCGTTATTGGACTGATGGTTATGTGTTAAAACTATTTTTCGTTTAAATCTGATCGTCTTCGTAATGGTTGAACGAGTCAAAAGAAGAGAATGAACCTAGCCAGAAGTTTTCTCAAAATCTTATAAGCCCTTAAAATAGAATGAACCTAGCCAGAAGTTATCTCAAAATCATATAAGCCCTTAAAATATTTCAATGCAGATTCAGGAATAAGACTTAACTTGACTTAATTATTATTATTATTTTTTTAAAAAAAGGTGAGACTGTATAAAACATGTATGCAAGCAGCCATATAGGTGATGCATATATACATCATGTTTAGCTAATCTTTTGGGGCACTAAAGTGTTTATTTTGGATCATATCTGAGGCGTTAGGCCTAACTTTTAGAGAGAAAAAAAAGATACGTGTTTTTGAATAGTAGTAGAATTAAGTTTTTCAAAAGCTGAAAAAGTAACTTCCACGTAGAAATATTTTTTGAAAGCTTGGTCAAGCACTAATTATTGTTCTGATGTTGATGAAAGTATTTTTCAAATTGATTAACCAAACACGAATTGCCACTTTTGAAAATACTTTTTCGAAAAACACTTTTAACAAAAAATATTTTTCAAAATATATAGGTAAACTTTGAAAGCTCGGCTAATTAAATATGCTATTAGTAGTTCTTACGTTGTGGTAAGCTTACATTATTTCCGACATTTTCTCAAGAAGAACTTCTATCGGGTTAGAAATTTATATGTTAGGATAGAGATAGATATATTACAGAGGGATGCACGTAATCGGATGGTTGGGATCCCTTTATATATCAGATGTCTTCGAATTTGAGCCTTTTATCCCTAACAGGAAACTTATTAGGCATGCATCCAAATTAGGAAGCAACTAATTCATATCATCTAGTTAATTCAGCTAATTTGAAATGTAACTGTAGTTGATTTATCCTGACAGTCAATTTTAATAACTGTAGCGTCGTTGAAATTGAGTCACATATTTTAATCGTTAATTTTGTTAGTCCTCTTGAAATGTCAGGCGTCATATAATATATTTAAATTCTGCAGTGTTTATACTAGCTAGCTAGGAACCAGTTAACGACCAAATATAGTCCAAACAGGACAAGATTGCTTAGAGCCCGTTTGGTTTAGCTTATAAGTTGATGAAAACAGCTTATAAGTTGTTTTCAATTTTTTTGAGTGTTTGATTGACTAGCTTATAAGTTATTTTGTGCTTAAAATAAATTCAAAAAAATAAATTGACTCGTTTAACATAGCTTGAAAAAAGCAGCTTATAAGCTGCTTTTTTTAAGCCCATCCAAACATGCTCTTAGCTGATTCTTAAATTGAACTTTTTAAAATTTTCAGATAAGTGTTTTCAACATTTCTTAGAACAAAAAAAAAAAGGGTATTTTTCAGTTTTCCAAAGATTCGCAAAATAAAAAGTTATGTATCTATTTATTGGGAACAACAGGTCAAACAAACACTTAAAGAATCGCCATCTAAGATGCATAAGGTACTAATATATAAAGAAGATTATTACATAAAGAAGAGAAGTCTAATACCCTCAGTCGTAATTCCTCTACTCAAGAATGACAGATAGTCATTGAAAAAAGCATTGTTTTTGTTTTTTTGGTTTTCCACTCTCGATGTTTGCTATTTATATTAGAGCCCGATTATGTCCGGATTTGTGCCACGTAGGCCCCATTCGGGGAAAACGCTCCCTAAAAAAAAAAAAAGAAGAATCACGTTGGATTCATCTTCAAAGACTACGTTTGCGGCAAGGTACTGTTGAAGTTAAATAGTCCAACTTTTCTCTTCCGTGTTTAAGTTAGAAAACATTACTATTTCTAGAAGAAAAAAAATACTACTGATTATTTGTTAAAGAAAGTAAATTATGATATAACACAACAAGATAAGCGAGAAAAATTGTGAATGATAATAAAACAAAAGGAACCAGATAGAATCTGACTAAGATGATGAGTCGATTTTGAACATCTATTAAGACAGGTGTTTGAGTTGTCACATTTCTGTTCATATGAATAAACCAAGCATGTAATATCTGTTTGATGCTTTTCTTGTGCACAACGGCGAAAATATCCGACACCATGCCATCTCACAAAATATGTGTATATATATTATAGGTAGATAGTGAAAATCATTTTCGCCCCCAATTTTACTTTAAAAATCAAACTGCCCATCTCAACTATGAATAATAGACATTCCCCCCCCCCCCCCCCCCCACCCCAACCCTCCCCCCTCATTTATACTATGCAATGTCTATTTTACCCTTAACATTTCAATCCTTCAATTATGTAGTACCTTTTATATTATATACATTTTATTTTTTTAACCTAGGTATTTATAGAATTTTATTTAAATTCATATTATAAGTAGAATAATCTTTTTATGAATTTATCAAAAAATCTAATGAAACTTTTTATGATTGATATTATAATACTACATGCATTAAGTATACTATATATGTACATGCATATATATATATGTGTGTGTATACACACACATATTACCTGTTATTTTTACATATATATTTTAAGTTTCACTTCTCTCGTATTCTCTGTTGTCAATACTTAAACGAGTTTTGGTTGTCCTTAATGGACTATTTTAAATTATAATTTAAAATTTATTTATAATAATAAATAAAATCTTTTAGGAATTTGTTATAGAATATACCTTTATTTTTATTAATTATTTTGATTGCCTGCATTGGAATATATATATATATATATATATATATATATATATATATATATATATATATATATATATATATATATATATATATAAAGTTGTTATTATGTGTTAGTTTTACTTGTAGAAATAGATATTAGAGTTTTGATTATTATTAATGAAGAACAATCTTATTCTTCTTATTTATTTCATTATAGAACGGTGTTAAGTTATATACTCAACTATGTATTTCTCATTTTTCTTTTTCCGTCTCGAAAGTAATATTATTTTTATAGGAAATTTGTTAAATAGATTAAAAATATAAAATTCATAATTTTAAAGAAGTAAAAAAAAAAAAAAAAGACAAGTTGTTAATGTAACGGTAAAATAGGAATTTAAAAATCTCAATTAGGATAAAGGGGAGAAAATAGCTGTTGTTCAAAGTTGAGGGGGAGAGTTTGATTTTTTAAGTAAAGTTAGAGGGTGAAAATCTTTCCTTAAATGATCCTAACTAAATGGTAATTTGGGAGAGGAAAATATGGTTTTTAAGCTACTATAGTCTCGTACACAAATCCACTTTTATGTAAGATTATGATAATAAATTGAGATCATTCCCAATTGATTTACAACTCATATGGCTGTTTGCAAAGAATATCATATAAGCGTATGTAGGATTAAATAAACGGAAAAGGGTGATAGAGTTTCAAAATTGATTTACAACTCATACGGCTGTTTGCAAAAAATATCATATAAGCGTATGTAGGATTAAATAAACGGAAAAGGGCCAAAAAAAAAAAAAAAAAAAGTGTACGCAGTACGCTATTACTTGTGCATTGATATGCTGCCGGCAATATTATATTGCTAGGCAACACAACTACTACGGTGGAGTAAAGTAATATTTTTCTTCAGATGGACGTTCATGGGAACTTTATTATGTACATTTCAGTATTGCGTTTTGAGTTAGGTCGGCAAACAGAAACACAATTGTTGATTTTTGTCTCTTCATTAATAAATTCTTACTGTTTCTCGTGTATCTAATTAGCAGCTATATAGTTCCAAGAACAGAAGTCGTTGCATATGCAAGAATTAATTTTGGATTTATCTTGTTAGTTTCAATTTTCCATGCTTTTATTTCAAAGGAAAAATAGAACTATTCAGTTTATGTGCATGGAATTATCTTGAATTTTAATATGAACACAGAGTATTTGGTATCTTTTTCCGCCCACAAAATTCTCTTTTTCAAATAGCATTAAGATTTGACATGATTATTGATTGAATAATTCTTGAAGGTGATCAACGTTTGTGGCTGTGGACTTTGTCGTATCATAATCAATGGGCAACACCCCTGAAAATGGCCACTAAGAAGGATATATGTTATGGACAATGAGATTCTAAACTACAAATTCAAAAGACTAATTTATTAAGTGGACCTGGTAAAAGGTTCGAGAACATGGCAAAACATGTTACACCCTCCATTTGACTTCAGAGTATGAGCGTCAAACTATCTAATTTTCAGTGTGACAATCAGATTGAAAGTGAATCCAACTCAATAACTATTCACAACAGATCGGAAGAAGTAAAGTACGATGCCTTAGAAGAATATAAGGATGCGCAAAACCTATGGTCTAGATGGTTCCACAGAGAGGTTTAAAGCTTTATGTTTGTCACTTGGGATGTTGCTCAGAACTAATTAATTGTCCCAAATGAATGCGAGGGCATGACTCGATACTCAAGATTGTGAAAAGATTAATTATGTAATGAAGTTTTGTCAACAAAATTTTCCAAATTAGCACATACTAAACACGGACCAATAAATAACATTAGTTAAGACAAGGACTACAACTTCTTTGAATAAGAATATCATTGTATTATGGTATAAGATACAAACAACCAATAAATCTTATGTAAGTTAGTTCCGACACGATGGTCACCAAGAGGTGCGGGATGTTTGGAATGAAGAATTTGGAAAGGAGCGCTTCACCCCCTTAGTGGCTGCAAATCTGAATTATTCAAGTGATCAGGTCAATGACCTTCAGATATCGGAGGGCTAAACCCATTTAATATATAGAGTTTAAATCTATTGTTTGTATTTATTAAATGAACTAATTAAGAAATAGATTGAGTCAAAACTACTAGGTTCAAATAAACCCATAACATATACACTGCATATCTATCCATGTCTCAATACCCTTGATTGTGCAAATAAATTGGTTTGTATGCAAGTCATTGTTTTGGGTATCACTTAGGCCCAAGTGATATATAGCCTCAACATTTGGGAGCTTAAGGTGGGTTGTCCCATGTGCTGTTACTATTGGACTTCAAATGCACAGTGAGCCCACATTGGTGTTGCACGAATATTCTTCTTTGATTTCAGTATCTTATTTTAGGACTTTATGTACAAATTTTCATGATTCACATTGTCCTTTATAGGCTGCTCTCTTTTTCAGTTGGTTCTACGACATCATCTGACAGCTTATCCAAAGTGATTCTTGTTTGTGAATTTTATTCATCCTCTTGGTACGTACTATAAAACAGTGGGCACGCCCAATTGAAGGTTACAAACGACAATTAGTGATACGTACCTTGCAAATTTCTGCAGGGAACGTATATCAAATTTAAATTACTATGCATTAAGCAATAAGATGAAATATCCACCTCAGCTAAGTTTTAGACATACAGAAGGTATAATTATTATGTTCCAGCAGTGTCATTTTTCTTCATTATTTCTCCCCGGAGGATACATTGGAAAATGGTTTCTACATTCCAAGCAAGATCAAATTCCAACATACATCAGAGAAGAAATGGAAAAGGTACATAAGATTAAAAAAACTCAGGTTAGTTTATGTAGTATGATAACCGCATTTTACGCATTAGATCAGTTTCACAAAATTACTCTGTCACATTAAAGTAAAAACACGTAAAAGAACTGAAATTTACTCAATATGACGTTGTTGTTCAAACTATATTTGAACTGTACTATATGGTATACATAGCACTATATCCAAAATTAACCTTTGTAATCCTAGATAGATTTTAAAAACTTTGCTTGCTCTGTGACATCTTGAATCAGTTGTATAGAGTTGAAGTGAGAGGAGCCTTTTTCCTCCATAGCCATTCTTGCCATTTCTCCTAGTTCTTTAGCTCTTTTTCTTCTCATTTGAGCCTCCATATCTTCACCCATTACTAATTCAATGACCATTTTAATATCATCTCTACTTACTTGTGTATCCATTTTTTCTTCCTCCCCAAACATCACTTGATTCTCTATGCCAGCCCTCACTCCTGTCTTTAGTATATTTACTATTAGCCTCTCATTGCAGAACTGCTCCGCAAACATAGGCCAAGTGATCATCGGCACGCCAGCTGATATTCCTTCCAGACTTGAATTCCATCCACAGTGCGTCAAGAATCCTCCGATTGAAGGGTGAGATAGTATTAGTACTTGTGGCGCCCAACCGCGGATTAAAAGTCCTTTTTCCTTAGCTGTTTCCTCAAAATCTTCTTCCACTAGCCATTTTCGGAACTCATCTGACATGTGCCTTACAACCCAAATGAAGGGTCGTTTTGAGGATTCTAACCCGAGCCCAAGCTCTATCATTTGAGACGTCGAAAGGCGCGATAGGCTCCCGAGACAGACAAAGAGTACAGAGTCTTGTTCCCAAGTGTCTAGCCATTTTAGGCACTTGTATTCATCAATTGAAGCCTTGTTCCCTCTTTCAAATTTGTCTTGTTTCTCTTTGTTGCATAATGAAACAGGACCAATGGTCCAAATTTTCTTGTCTTTGGCATTCTTCAATCCCTTGACATATTCTTGTTCCAACTCCTCGAAGCTATTCACCACTATCCCATAAGCTTCTTCTTCTGCTTTCTTCGCTTGGTACCATACTTCTTTCCAATCTGAATTTCGTGGCTTGGCAATATTTCCAAGCTGACCTTTGTTTAGTTCAATCTTGTCAAATAATCCAGGCACTTGAAAGTACTCTGTATCAGACTCTATCTTCTCTAACTCCTTCCAATCTCTCAAATTGTGTAAGCACAACAAAGAGAAGCAACACATCCCATGAAAAACAATCCTAGGGATGTTAAATCTTTGTGCAACACTAGTCGTCCATGGAAAACACATGTCAGATATTATGCAACTTGGTGAAGGTTTAAGGTCTTGCAACATTTCTTCCACTTGAGGTTGAAGTCTCTTCGTAGCATCGAAGAATTTCAACCCAAAATCCATAGATGGTAGCATGTCGAAATTTTCACACCCTTGGGGTAGTCCAGCCTCTAAGCTCGGAAAATAGAGGTGAACAACCTGAATTTTTAGTCCTGCCTCTATTGCACGAGAGATAACCGTGTTGAATCTGGTGGCATTTAAGTGTGTAGTTAGGATTGTTATTATAACTCCCCGCTGTGCCAATAGTCGCGCAATGTCAATCATAGGGATCATATGGCCTTGTGCCATGAAAGGAAACATCACTATATGTGGCTGTGCTGTGAGAACAGGCATTGTTAAAATATTAGCTGAAAGATCAGAGAATATTTTTGTTATACTGCAGGTGGTTACCCTATGGTTTCAACACCTGGTCATTTTATAGTACATGTTGTGAAGCCAAATAAAGATACTCGTACATTGTAAATTGATGATGTAAGAGCAGACATAAGCATATTCAGCTTTATTTTAATGGTACTATGTGGTTGGCATTTTGGATTTGGATTGCCAAGGATGATATTTACTCAACAAAAAGAAGCTCCTAATTCTTAACCAGCTGATAGAGATTTTGCTGCGCTTTTGCAAAAAAAAAAAAAAAAAATCATGACAAAACACAAGATAAGATTAAATATACTAGTGGAGTAGTTCAGAAGAATACAAATCTGTCACATATCTATTAGGCTGCTAGGCAGTATATCATTCTTACTCGACAAAAAGAAGCTTCTAATTCATGCAACAAACCAGCTTTTAGAGATATTGCTGCAATTTTCCCAAAAACAAAAAAAAATTCATGACAAAGCACAAGATAAGATTAAATATACAAGTGGAGTAGTTCAGAAGAATACAAATCTGTCACATGTCTGTGAGGCTGGTAGGAAATATATCACTCTTATAACAAGCACCTTTCTAGAAGTGAGGTTCATTAATCATTACAGGCAAGGGCGAATCCAGAATTTTAAGTTTGACGTTCAGGACAGGGAAAAAAAAACCTAGGTTCGGGATATGCTATTTCTACACATTAAGTGAATTTCTTAACACAACTTCAGGGTCGGGTCTGCGACAAAGCTACTGTATTTTACCTAAACTTCAACCATAGATCTGTCCCTCGTTATTGGAGGATTATGTCCCTCGTTATTGGAGGATTATGACAAAATCAGACTGATGATCGTGAAAGTTCCACATGAAGTGATAGGAATGATTGAGACATCTGATTTCTAAGAGTTCAAAGCCAAAACTCTGTTCTGGAATGTTTTATGTTCCTTGCGTAAGTCTAAGCTAAAAAACTTGTGTTATCTGGGCATTCAGGTAATTCATTTTGTTGGTTATCTGGACATCAGAGTGCTGATCACTACAATAACTCCAGTTATATTACACCATTTTAAATAAAATTAAAAAAAAAAAAAAAAAAAGGAAGTGCATGTAGTTGGGTTCGATCCCACGACCTTAAAGGATTAAACCTAGCGCTTAACTAATGCTCCACTCAGTCTAGTTTGACCATGTGTCCCTTTGATTAATATTAGATATATTTTAAGAATTATATACATAATACACCGAGTTAGTCGGGTGACCATGTGTTCACTTGACCCATTTTTTATGCCTAAATTCACCCCTGACTCGTACCTCTTTTAGTTGGCGCCAGAATTAGAATTTTTTTTTTCAAAGAAAAGAGCTATATTGCTCGGACTCTTCAAAAATGCTGATGGATGTGTATTGGATCCTCCAAAGTGCATTTTTGGAGGATCCAACATGGGTGAGACAACATTTTTGGAGAGTCCGAGTAACATAGAAAAGAGCTAAATAAGATAATAAATTACAATAAAAGAATCTAGTAACCGTTTATTATAAAAGATATGGAAAATTACATATCTCTCTCTACTTGAATGTTTCAGCAACATTTCCTGTCTAAGGAAATTGTAGGAAATATTTTCCTTGAATCCTTTCATTACTTGAATTGGTTTATATACAAAAATATTCTAACCTAAAATAGGAGATTACACAATATATAAAATATGCTAACCTAAAACAGGAGATTACACAATATTCTAATTAATATTTACATAATCTATCACACCCCCGCAGTCAAAACGGGAGGTTTACGAACGCTAAGACTGTCCCGAAAATCTTCAAATAAGACATGTGGTAGTCCTTTGGTGAAAATATTGACAATCTGATAGCGGGATGGAACATGAAGGACACGAACTTGTCCGCGCGCAACCTTCTCACGAACAAAGTGAATATCCATTTCAATGTGTTTGGTGCACTGATGTTGCACCGGATTTCCCGAAAGATAAATGGCACTCACATTGTTACAATATACCATAGTAGCCTTATGAATAGGACAATGTAATTCCAACAGAAGATTGCGAAGCCAGCAGGACTCGGAGACAACATTCGCAACCCCCCTATACTCCGCCTCAACACTCGAACGAGAGAGGGTAGGTTGGCGTTTCGAAGACCACGATATCAAGTTATCCCCAAGGAAGACACAATAACCAGACGTTGACCGACGTGTGTCAGGGCAGCCCCCTCAATCCTCATCAGTGTAGGAAAGAAGGTCTGTAACTGAGGACGGATAAAGATGCAAACCATAGTCAAGTGTACCCTGAATGTAACAGATGATACGCTTAAGGGCATGCATATGAACCTATCGCGGTGCATGCATGTGTAAGCATACCTGTTGTACAGCATAAGAGATATCCGGCCTTGTCAAAGTAAGATATTGAAGGGCACCTGCGAGACTGCGATAGTGAGTCGGGTCATTATAAGGAGCACCCGATGTGCCGCTCACCTTCCGTTTAGTATCAACCGGAGTAGAAGTAGCCTTACAAGAAGACATCCCAGCTCGATCAATGATTTCTTCGGCATACTTGCGTTGTGAAAGAAACATGCCATCCTTATGTCGAGTGACATGAATGCCAAGGAAATAATTCAAAGGACCCAGATCCTTCATAGCAAATTTCGAGGCAAGGAGAGCCATAATGGAGCATCGGAGAGAATCTGAGGAAGCAGTAAGAATAAGATCATCAACATAAAGTAACATGTATGCCATATCAGACCTCTTTTTGTAGATTAACAAAGAATTGTCAGATCTGCTATTTGAAAAACCAAAAGAAGAGACATAATCTGCAAAACGTTTGTACCATGCTCTCGGGGCCTGCTTAAGCCCATATAAGGACTTACGGAGTAAACATACATAATCCGGATGAGTGGGATCTCTGAAACCCAGAGGTTGATGCATATACACTGTTTCCTTGAGCTCACCGTGTAAGAAAGCATTCTTGACATCTAGCTGATGAATAGGCCACTTCTTTGATAGTGAAAGACTGAGAACGGTACGGATCGTAGCCGGCTTGACCACTGGACTGAAGGTCTCACCACAATCAATGCCAACCTGTTGAGTCTTACCATCACCTACAAGACGGGATTTATGCCTCTCAAAATCACCATTAGATTTTTCTTTATGAGTGAAAATCCACACAGAACGAATAACATTCACATTAGATGGATGGGGCACCAACTCCCACATCTTATTTTTAATAAGAGCATCAAATTCATCATCCATAGCCATTTTCCAATTCGGGTCGTGAAGGGCGGTCACAGAGTTATGAGGGAGAGGGGATTTCGTAACCATGGTATTCAAGTTAAACGTGCGTTTTGGCTTAAAAATACCATGCTGACTCCGGGTCACCATTCGAGACGGATTGGTAGAAGGGGGAGGCTGGGGTGACGGTGGGAGAGGGGTAGGTGCGGGAGGGTAGGCGGCTGCCATCGGAGGGGACTGGGCAGCGGGCTGGGTCACGGTGGGAGGGGACTGGGCAGCAGGCTGGGTCACGGTGGGAGGGGACTGGGCAGCGGGCTGGGTCACAGTGGAAGGGGGGTAGTCGGCTGTGGCACGGGAGCAGTGGGGGGGCTGAGCCGACTGTCCGGAGGAGAAGCCAAGTGATGCAACCATAATGGGGAAATGCCATCGTCCAAAAACTCATAAGTAATAGAATTGGGAGAATGTAAATTGGAAAAGGGGAAGACATTCTCATCAAAAATCACGTGACGAGAAATAATGATTTTATGGGACGATAAATCATAACACTTATACCCTCTATGATTCGTAGGATACCCCAAAAAGACACACGGTGTAGAGCGGGCTTGCAATTTGTGGATAGTTGGAGAAGGGAAGAGGGGATAGCATAGACACCCAAAAACCCGAAGATGAGAGTAAGATGGTTTTCTTTGGTATAGCACTTGAAGAGGAGAAACGTGACCTAATAATTTACTTGGTAAAATATTAAGAAGATATGTTGCCATTTGTAAGGAGTGATGCCAGAACGAAGGGGGGAGAGAAGCATGAGCAAGAAGAGTCTGAGTGATATTATTGATAGAACGGATTTTTCTTTCGGCTTTCCCATTTTGTGAAGACGTATGTGGACAAGAAAGACGAAATGACATCCCATTAGACGCACGAAATTTCCCGAATTGACCATTATCATATTCCCTCCCATTATCACATTGGACATTTTTAATATGACGTTCAAATTGGGGTATGAATATGGGTTTTTAAAGCTAAGAATTTCGGATAAACATCGAATTTCTTAGCCAAAGGAAAAGTCCATAAAAACTTCGAAAAATCATCCATAAAAAAAACATAATATCGATGACCCAATGAACTTAACACGGGAGAGGTCCACAAATCACTATGAATAATATCAAATGGCATCAAAGTTTCGGAAATAGAAGAATCAAACGGCAACTTAATGTGTTTACCAAGAACGCAAGAACGACAAATGCTAGAAAGACTAGATTTATTACATTCAATGCTTTTATTAACCCTAAGACAATCTAAGATAGAATTTCCCGGATGACCCAAGCGAGCATGCCAAAAAGGAGAGGATAACACCGCAAAGGTCGATGGAGTGGTGGTTGGATATTTGATGGTGGTGACCGGATAAAGATCTCCCCGACTATCACACCGCATTAGTGGCATCCCCATCTGAAAATCCTTCACAGAAAACCCATATGGATCAAAATCAACAGACACAGAATTATCAGTAGTAAACTTTTGTACTGAGATTAAATTTTTAATGAGTTTAGGAGCATGTAAGACATTTCGTAAGGATAAAGGGGGGTTTGGGGAAGGCAAACTAGTATGACCACAACCACGAATTAGAATTGAATGACCATTTCCCACAATAATACCATTATTTTGATTGCTCAAATTAAAATAAGACGAGAGATTACCGTCCGAAGATGTCATATGAGAAGTGGCCCCGGTGTCCATGTACTAATTTTGATCGGGTGGGATCAAGGACATCGTGTGCATTGCGGACTCAATGTCGGTTAAAACATACGACCCGGGAGAGGCCCCGGCCGCCGTGTAGAGCTGCTGAGCTGGAGGAGGGCCCAAAATACCCTGTTGTCGTAGCGGGACTGGCGGCGGATGAGCCCATGAAGCTGTCGGGTACGGGCAGGGGGGAGGAGCAGCCCAGCATGGCTGGGGGGGCCCACTGCCAGTGGCCAAACTGGCCGGCAGTCCACTGCTGTTGACTGCCACTGCTTCGGGTAGAATTACCGCGACCACCGGTGATTTTGCCACTGCCTGAGCCGCGGCCCGAGCCCCCCTTACTGCCAGTTCCTGAATGTTGGCCGCGAGAATATTTTTGATTTCCCTCGGCGTGAGCTTGTGTTGTCGGAGGGGAGTGGCGCGTCGTCGACCGAGGCCACCATAACCGAATCAGACCTGTGAGACACCATAGCCGCAAGTTCACGTTCTTCCAAAACAAGGGAAGACCGAGCCTCACTGAATGGGGGGAGCGGCTTTGCATGACGAATTTGTGTCCCAACCCCTTTGTACGCTTCAGTGAGACCCGAGACCAGTTGAAGGACAAGGCGGCTATTCGTCACGGGAGCTCGACGTTTTTCAGTTGATCGGCAAGGCTCTTGAGACATTGACAATAGGCGGAGGCATTGGGAAAATCCTCCATACGAGTCATCGTGAATTCTTGTTCGAGAGTCACCGCCCGAGAAGTTTGATGATCTTGGAAGATATCACGCAAGCGCTCCCAAGCGTCCATGGAAGTAGCGTCTGGTTCGATGATAGTGTTTAACAGATCATTCGAAATTGTCGAATAAATCCATTGAAGCACGGTGGTGTCAATGGTGGTCCATAATTCAACTTCCTCATCAGTTTTGGGAGTCGTCTTCTCCTTACCTTTGGGTGGAGGAATGATGTGATGAAGGACCTTGTGAGAACGAGTATGAATTTTGAAAAGCTCGGCCCATGTACCGTATTGTGAGTTTTCCATCTCAAGAGTAACAGAGATATGATTCTTGATATTGGAGACCGCGAGGGCCGGGTGGAACGTGGGCTTAGCCAGGGTGGTAGGTGCGTCGGCCATGGGAAAAAGAGGAGAAGGGGGCGACGGCTTAAGGGAGGAAAAAATAGGGATTAGGGCGTAGCGGAAGGAGGAAGAAGAAATAAACCCTAATCTGATACCATGTAGGAAATATTTTCCTTGAATCCTTTCATTACTTGAATTGGTTTATATACAAAAATATTCTAACCTAAAATAGGAGATTACACAATATACAAAATATGCTAACCTAAAATAGGAGATTACACAATATTCTAATTAATATTTACATAATCTATCAGAAATAATGTGTGGCAAATTTAAGTTCTGAATTAGCCTCAAGTGCCTACACTACTGACAAAATATATTGTAGAATTAATTATTGGATGCCTCTCTGCTGCACCAATAAGTGTTGAATCTGCTGGCAATCAAAAGAGTATAAAGGATTGATAACTTCTCAAATGTGTCATGTATCTGGCAATGTTTACATTTGAAACTTAGGCCTTTAACCATGAAAGGAAGCACTTGAGATGAGGGTGCTACAGGATTATTAATTGCTAAATAAATAAGAGCCATATAAAGAAACAAACACATGAAGAAGTCAATAAAATTCAATCTATAGTATATTCATAATGAAGTTATTATTTCCAGCAAAAAATGTCAATTGATAAGGGCTCGGCCACTGTTCATAAAAAAGTCCTAAGGTTTTACATAAATATCTTATTAGCTTCACTGGTTTTGTATACGTAGAATTGAGGATTGTAATGAAATTTGTGAATATGGTAGGTTTTTGAACAAAGTTGAGTTTGAGGTCACAAATAAAGTATTTCGAGACTGAAATTGGAAAAATAGGTAGAAGCTGGGACCAGTGGCGGAGCCTCAATTTGGGATAAGGTGGTTCAAAATATAAAGAAGTAAACGTACGAACAAACCCAAGGGGGTTCAACCTCTACTATCTATAAATAAAAATAATTTTAACCATGTATTCATGGCTTTACGCCCTTGAAAAACAATTGCTTTAATATAGATAAATATTATAGGTACTATAGATAATTTAATATAAAAGAAGAAAATGGAACTATGGAATTAATTATTGATTCTTCCTACCCATTTACTAAAACCAACCCCACTAATTCCGCTAAGGTTCATTCTAGCTAAGAAAACAAGCAAGTAAAGCATTAGTTGTACAACATAAGTTAAATACACAAAATAGGGAGCAAATATAATTAAATGGGCTTAGCCCATTTTTTTGAAAAAACTGCTATTGCTATTCGCTGCCACTGTTATGGGCCTCAGCCCAGAGCTCTTTTTATTATTATTTTTTTTGCTGCGGGTGGGCTGACTCGAGAGGAGGATTTTGTTGGGCTTTTAGCCCAACACCGAATGCGGAGGAGGACGAGTCCCTCGGACTCCTATGCGGAGGTCATGCATAAAAACGAAAGGAAAGAAAGATTAGTACATGATCAATAAATAAAGTTACATAATGTAAAATTCAAACGAGCAAATCAATAGCTTCATTATTTAAAACACTTAATAAGTGATTAAGACTAGACCAACCATTTACTCAACATCTAAACAGCCAACGTGATTTAAACTACCCACTGCCAAAAACCACTCACAAATCCCATACGGATCAGGCAAAACCTTCAAACAGGCTACATAGGCATTCTCAGCGATTTTGACTAATCAAGACATCCAAACCAGCACAATGCAATCAAAATATTCACTTACACAAATCGACAAATCCCTAATGGATAGTGTGCTAAATGCAGGAGCAGAAACAGCATACACTTCTATACTTTATATTGAGCTCACGCAATTTCAACAAAGCCATACACAAGTCGATACGGTCGTGTATCAATTATATATAAGAAATCTGACATGGTTTCTAACTTCTAAATCATGTTTGGAATCCATTACACACACAATATTCGAACAGATAGATTATCACCATTCTTCAGCAAATCAGACCATTGAACTCTAGGGAAAGTCTAACACATCGTTTCTAACTCCTAAAACACATATACTACAAGAAATGAAATCAAGTTTAGATCTGGCAGAACTTTAACACAGATTTGGACTTTTCCACCACATAACAAAGAGAAATGGATTTCACCAGTAAGTGCACAAACAGAACATAGGCTGATCTCTTAACACGCAAGGTAAGTATTTTGGCACATGTAGAACGCTCAGGAGCATTTTGTCGAACATTCATAATTTAGACTACGTGCAGCCAGAAAAACATTACTTTAACTTTAAACTAATGAATGTGATTTTAACAACATCCGGGATACCAATCACATAAGCAAAGCTTCCTTATAACATTTCGACAAACATGATTTAAACAGGGCAGGGAACGGGATTTTAAAAATAGACTAAACAGCAGTCATATTTCAACATCATTCACTTTGTGTGTTCCATTTTACCACAATCTCAAATGAAACAAAGAAACAGATAGATGGATTGAATTTACCTCTTGCGGGTACAGCGAACGGGGCGTCGAGGCCTCGAATCTATTCTCGAATACGACGAACGATTTCGAAACTAGAGTTGTGTAAATCGAATATCTCAGTCGCGGCTAAAGTTCACCGAGACAGAACGAGATGTTTGAGCAATCTTTAAAGTTTTGAATGCCAGTAAAAAAATGCTAAGGATTTTTTATCTCCCCTTTTTTCCTCTCTCCCTTCGGCTGAGGACATAACGATGTATATATAGGAAAAAGTTAGGGTTTCGATTTTTGAATTCACGACTTTTGGCTCCAAACCAAAGGCTGAAAGAGTCGTTCAAAATCAAATCCCCCCTCGTGATTTTTTCAGAGATCATTGAATGTTTGTTGGATTGTTGTGTTGACCGAAAATAAATAAAAAAAAGAAATAAGAGTTGTCAACGTTGTGCGTCTGATGTTGCGGAAGAAAAAGACGCAGATTATACCAAAATGGAACAACAATTCTGACTATGGCTAAAGATGGGGAGATGGCTATCTGAAAATGGAGGAAATGAGCTTGGTTTTCGTTTAAAATAGAAGAAGAGAGCAGAGGGGATTGCACGAAAATGGGTCTGTTTTGATTTTGCCATGGCTGTGGGAGTATGACCCTTTCCCTGAAGTGGAAAGAGGAGGAAGAAGACAAGAGAGGGGGAAAGGAAAGAGAAGGGCTGCGGCGTGAAAGGGGAAAGAATGAAACCCTACTGGTTTCATCTTTTGTTGTGGAATGGGTCAGATCGGATTGGCGGATCGTGGGCTGAGGAGTTGAATTGTTGGGCTGGTCTGTTGGGTGAGATTAAATGAACGTAGGCTGATGATGAGAGTGCCTCGTTTGGGCCATGATTTGGGCTCAACTTGGCCGGATTTGGATTGCAAATCATGGCTCTCTTCCTCCTTTATTTAATTCTTTCTATATACTATGATAATTAGTAATTAATATGTAGAAAGTAAGGATTTAATAAAGTATAATTAACTTAACGAGTACAAAATCCGGAAAATGAAATGATGACGAGCCATTAAAAATTGTGATAAAGTAATGCTCGTAATGTGGATAGTAAAAAATAATGAAAATGAAAGTAAAGATATTAATAGCAGTAGAAATAAGATAATAGTGAAAATAAAGTGTTTAGCTCGTCGATAAATTTAAAAACCCGCAGAAACTAAGAAAACTAGGAATAAAAGAGGGACGAAATTGGGTGTCAACAGTATTGATTCACATGGCTAAACAGGTCAGTTTCATTGCTAAATTAATGATGTAAGGGCAAACATAAGCATTATTAAACCATTTTATGTCTCACTGACACATGAACTTGGATGGAATGGATGATGTTGAGTGATCACACATCAATAGTCATCTCCAAATTAAATTACACAAAGGATGATGTTGAGTGATCACACGTTAATAGTCCCCTCCAAATTAAATTACACAAGGGATGCTCCAACATTTTGAGAAAGTCTTCTAGTCCCTTTTCTGGCTTTTCATTCTCAGAGCTAGAACTCGAGATCTCTAGTTAGGGATGAAGGGATCCTAACCATCTGAGCTTTTCATTTTCAAGGGTCGAACCCGAGACCTCTAATTAAGGGTAGAGGGATCCAACCATCTCACCACAACCCATGTTCCATTTGGAGAAAGTCTTCTAGTCCCTTCTCTGGCTTTTCATTCCCAGGCTCGAACCCGAACCCGAGACCTCTAGTTAAGGGTGAAGGAATTCAAACCATCTCAATTTTTTATTTTCAGGGCTCGAACTCGAGACCTCTAGTTAAGGGTGGAGGGATTCCAACCATCTCACCACTCTCATGTTCCATTTTGAAAAAGTCTTCTAGTCCATTTTCTGGCTTTTCATTCCCAAGGCTCGAACTCAAGACCTTTAGTTAAGGGTGGAGGATCAAACCATTATAGTTTTTCATTTTCAGTCTCGAACCCGAGGCCTCTAGTTAAGGATGGAGGGATTCCAACCATCTCATCACAACATGGTCCCTTTACTGGCTTTGGTTCTAATTAGAGTGACGAGGTTATTTTTTTTTTCAGTCTAATTTCCAAACATAATTCTTTGAAACATCTCCCATTACAGTTTTGTGGTTATTTCCTTCAGAGTTTAAAGAACAAACTCACAAAATTGCTGGACCCAAGTGAAATACTTGTGCTTTTAGGGCCTTATTCATACATCAAATTTCATGTTTGCACTAGGTATGTAATATATCTCGAAAGCAGGATGGATCTAGAAGGTTATGAACTATTTGACCGAACCTAATAGCTTTAGTTCGAATCTTATATTTGTAGCACTAAATATATATAAAAATATAATTCACGATCCAATTACTAACACCCCATATTGTTATCTTAGAATTTAGAACTCATAAAGTTCAAATTCTAGTTTCTCCTCTGATAAATAGGAGAGCCTTTAAATTGATTGATGAACCAACTAATTAAGCGTCATACTTGACCAAATAGTCTAGATAAACAATCACACAAAGTGCAACTGCCTTTAGTTTGGTTAGCGATATGTAATTTTGTAGGTTAAATTGTGAGATTTACATAATTTTTAATGGTCTGGAATCGCATTTTGACTTAAAATATAAAGTATTAAGCAGAGGGATTAAATGAGATTGTAGACAATAAAATTCGCGTCGAGAAAATAATAATCAAGACAGGAAAATATCGCAACAATTTTTGTATTTGATTTCAGAATATGAGTGTTACAATCTCTATGAATCCTCTGATTCGCCTTTTCTATAGTAAATTCAAGGGCTTTTGAGCTTGATCTTGAACTTAATGGATTTGATCTTGACTTGTACTTGAATTCAAGGGCTTTTGAGCTTGATCTTGAATCTGGGTCTTGATCTCTAGAACTTCTAGAGAAATACTTGAATGCTTTTAGCTTGTAGAGAAATCTGCAGCGTTTGATCCACGAGCTCTCTCTTGCTTCTTATTAGAATTTCTATCCTTTTTTCTGAATTATGAGACCCCTATTTATAATTGTAGGATGGAGGAGTTGTGATAAGGACAGGATTCTTTCGACCAATCAGAATTAAGCTGACATGCCGATATATTTGATTTGCCGGAACATGTCACTTGTACACATGGCGCATCTTCATTGGCCTTTAATTTGACTAGGCATGCTGCATCATTTTAACACGTGGCATGACCCTATAGGCTCCTTTATTTGACTTGGCGTGCCACGTCATTTGACATGTGGCACCAATTTGGGCCTCTTGAATAAGATGACATCATGGGCTTGACAAAGTGGGCTCATTATTTAGAGCCCAAATTAATGGACTAGCCCATAAAAATTGGATCATTAATCAAATTCATATTTATTGGACTTAAATAATTAATTCAATTATATTAATCCATAATATTTGTTTGGACTAATATATTTTGAATTTAATATAATATGAATTTCTTGCGGATTTAAATTTAATACAATTTCACTATCCACATAGACCAAATGGAACTAGAAGGTATATCGAACATTCTTTACATTATATTCATGCAAATAGCCAACCGAACTCGTTTAAAATTGATGAGGCATTTCTCTCCGGCCTGTTTTGACCGTCCAAAACAGGCATAGAGTATAGCTAAGCAGTAAGATATCCGTTTTTTGTTATCGGCATGCAAAGGTTCAATATTTTTTTATTTTTTTCACTTCAAATAATGAATACCCGATTGAATCTGTCAAGAACGAGCTGACGACAATAAGGAAAGCAGCTGACTGCAATTCATGAGCTGTTGTAAATTGCAAGGACCTTTAGAGTGTGTTTGATCTGAAGATAACTATTTTTTTCAAAAAAAAAATCTAAATAATTCTTTTTTTTTTGTGCTTGATTGCTGAAATTATTTTCGCCGAGAGGAGGAAAATGACTTCCTTTCGGAGGCAAATTGCTTTTCTTTACATTTATCCCAATTCTTAACTTCTTATCATTTCTTTAATCATCACATAATTAAACATTATTATTTTACTATATTAGAAGCATGAGTGGAGGTGGTTTCGTCGTCCACCTCCAACTTATATTATTAAAAAAAATGTGGACCCCACCACCTCCAAACTCATGTAAAAAAAAAAAACGGATCCCATATTAAAAAATCAAGAAATACAAAAAAAAATGGACGTCATATTAAAAAATCAAACAATATCCATGTAATTCTCAAAGTATCCCCATTAAGTCAATAATGGTGATTCATTGTCACATGCATATCAACCCATTAGCGGGAGCAAATGAAATCATTGTACAGCAGAAAACATGGACTCCATATTATTGCTTTTCTTCAAAAGATCAAATAGCCAAACCATACAATTTCCTTTCTTTACTTATATTAGCTTGAGATCTAATTTATATATATATATATATATATATATGTGTGTGTGTGTGTGTGTGTGTGTGTGTGTGTGTGTGTGTGTGTATATATATAAACACAACAAATAAATGACATGGCGGAATAGCAAATACAACAGTTAAATATCTAGATTAGATCTCAAGCTAATATAAAAAAATAAAAAAAATAAAAAAGGAAATTGTATGGTTTGGCTATTTGTGTGTGTGTGTATACATATATATGTATATATATATATATATATATATATATATATATATATATATATATATATATATATATATATATATATATATACTAGTTATGTGAGGCCCGTGCTAAGCCCGGGCCCAAACTCAAGATATAAAAGTAAATATTTTAACTAAAAAAATATAATCTGTGTTAGTACAAGTGTACAACAACAACAACAACAACCATATACCCATTGTAGTCCCACAAGTGGGTAATTATATAAAAGCAAAATTTTCATTCCACTGCTTTAATATTTTAACTTCCATTTTGATAAAATTATTTACTTCAAATCAAATGCGGAGCCAGAATTTGACATTTATAACTTATGTATCCTAATTTTCTGAAGTTATTTAGTTCTAAATAAATAATCTATACATAGTTAATGAACTTTTAAGACAAATACATAATTTAACTTGTGCAGCGGATGGAGCTGCTCCTCTCTTAATTAGGGATTAGGGGTTCGAACATGGATATGGAAAAAATCTTTGGAGGAAGCGTTCCCTCCGAATAGGCGCGATACAGTGCTAATTATCTAGATTAATTGGGCTTAAATGCGGATATCGAGCACGAACCAGAAAATCAAAGAACATGAAAAATGAGGTAGAAGGTTCGATAGCTTTTGAAAAGTAGACCTTAAAAATAAAAAATAAAAAAATTGACTTAAATAAATAAGATTAGGACCTAAAAGTAATTAATTAATTTTTTTTAAAAGAATTAGAAATTATTGTGAGGACTACAAAAGTCCCCAGGTTCGATAGCTTTTGAAAAGTAGACCTTAAAAATAAAAAATAAAAAAATTTACTTAAATAAATAAAATTAGGACATAAAAGTAATTAATTAAAAAGTTTTTAAAAATTTGGGAAACTCTTGTGAGGACTACAAAAGTCCTCACATTCCCTCTTATATTATATAGTAATGTGTGTGTGTGTGTGTACATATATATGTATATATTTTTCTATCTATTTATGAGAAGCATGAGTGGAGGTGGTTTCGTCGTCCACCTCCAACTCATGTTATTTAAAAATAAAAATAAAAGTGGACCCCACCACCTCCAAACTCATTAAAAAAAAGTGAACCCTATATTAAAAAACAAGCAATAGAAAAAAAAAATGGACCCCATATTAAAAAATCAAGCAATAATTTTAAAAAAAAAAAAAAAAAAAAGTGGACCCCATATTAAAAAATCAAGCAATATTCATGTAATTACCAAAATATCCCCATTAACTTTAAGTCAATAATGGTGGATTCATTGCCACATGTGTATCAACCCATTAGTGGAGCAAATGAAATCATTGTTCAACAAAAAACGTGGACTCCATATTATTGCTTTTTTTCAAAAGGCTAAGTAGCTAAACCATACAAAAAAAAAAAAAAAATCTTCCTATATTAGCCTGAGATCTAATCTAGATATTTAACTATTGTATTTGCTATTCCGCCATGTCAATTAGTTGTTATGTTTACTAATATATATATATATATATATAAATATATATATATATATATATATATATATATATATATATATATATATATATTTACTCTAATAAATGTGAAAAGAGATTAATGTCGTAAAAGAAAAATAATATTAAATGGAGATCAAATAATAAATAAGGTAAATTAATCAAATTATAATTCTAATTGACGTTTCCTTAAAAAAAATGTGCAAAGGACAACACGACAAGTAAAATGAGCTAAACCAAGAACATTCACCAAAAATTAAAAATAATAGTCTTCGTTTAAATAGAAAATCAAATTTCTACTTTGTTTCTTTTTAAACATGTAAAATTAATTTAAGAATTTGAACTAGAATTATCCAAATCAAAATTTGATAAAAAAATAATAAGTATTGTTTAGGTCAATCTACATAAATTAACAATAGAATATTTTATACCTTTAAATTAATCGAATTAAAATTCAAAGTATCAACTAATGCTTAAATATTACTATTGTTTTGTCTCAAAGAGAGGAAAATAGTTTCCTTTTAAACAAGTCTTCTCTTTTAAAAAGTATTAATAAATTTTTGCAAACTTTGTATTCGTAGCAAATACTAATATAATAAAGTTTTGAATATGGAACACAAACTACAATGTTATATTAATCGTGTTTTGAATATAATATATATATATATATATATAGAGAGAGAGAGAGAGAGAGAGAGAGAGAGAGAGTTTATGCATAAAATCAGTGCAAACTTATATGCGTTTATTAGCAATATAAAATATATATATTATCACTATCCAAATACAACTACATACACATAGATACACTATAATCCAAAGTGTTGGGCTCATGCTGCGCAATCTAGTCTATTTATAATACTACTAAATTTCATCAAAACACTAGTCCGGTGTACTAATATTTTTATCAATTTTTAATTATTAAATATCCAAAAATTATTTTCCACCCTTCAACAAAACATTGGAAGAACAAATTTGTTTTCCGAATATAAATTAGAGATAATATCAAAAACACACGTCAAGTATCACTTTTTTGTGAGTTTTCTATCTGAACTATCAGGTATTTGCGTTTCCTATCTGAACTATTTATCAAAACACACATGAACTATCAAGTGTTTGTGTTTCCAACTTGAACTATCACCAACTATTTATCAAAAAACACTCGACTAGTATTTGATGGTACTGGAAACTCACAATAGATGATAATCCAGATATGTTTTTGACCATTATCTCTTAATTTTTGTAATTTTCAATTAATTCCTTTAATTATCCCATTTGACACCATTTTTAAATTCAAAAAAAAATGTACACCACCCACCATCAGATATTAGTCGAGGTGTGTTTCGATAAATAATTGGTGATAATTTAAGTAGGAAACGCAAATACCTGATAATTCAGGTAGAAAACTCACAAAAAGATAATACTTAAGGTGTGTTTTTTATCATTATCTTTATAAACTAGTGAACACGCTTAGAATCTCTTTTTAGGATTTAGTGAATATGGACGAATAAAAAATCAAATTTGAAAACAGATATACAATGTATGACATTTGCATAAAATAATTAAAAATCAAATGTATAAGCAAAAAAAAATAACACATGTGAAAAGACATCACTAAAATAAATCCAAGTTAAGCGTCACATATTAGTTATTGATAAATTTTAATTACAACGGATACGTATGCAATCTATTACCAGTATATGCATTTATGCCTTTATGACGAGAAAACGATGAATAATTAATTATATCCAAAGGAATGAACCATTAAATATGTTGTCTTATCAGTTATTGCCTATTTCAACCAATTGTGGAAGTAAAGATCTTTTTCTTTTTTGCCACTATTTCTGGAACCCAAATTTGAGAGAGATTTAACAGTTACTCTCAGTATCAAAAACAAATACACAATAAAGAAAAGAAAGAGTAGTAAGGAGTGAAACTAAATTTCAAGCATCATCATAAATATTTCAGAAGCTCACAAAGTTTCATTGTCCTTATATTTGCCAAAACAACAGGAATGATACAAATCTCAAAAAGTGGATGAGTACAATATCGATTGAAGGTGCCAGGAAGTTTTATCTTTGTGCTCATTCATTGTGACCCTCTTGGTCAGCTGGGTCTTTATCGTTCATTCTTTTCGTGACCCTCGTGGTCGAGTCTTTTTCAAGGTTCATTTTTCCTACTGTTTGCATATGCACACAAATCATATGGATTGTTTCTAGATGAGGAACATAATCTTAATTTCTCAAATTGTCATTTCTTTTGAACATGTAATCAAACTTTCTCAATACTTTTTTAAATAATGAACATTAATCAAAACTCAATGTAAAATTTATTACAATCACTCCTAAAATAAAAAAAATAATAGAGCATCTTAATGCGAGACAAAAAGGCAAACCTATTACTTATTACATCCAAATCCACACTATAACTACAATCCTACAACATACTAAAAGAGTAACAAACATATATCGTTAATGGTAGTGTACTTATCACAGTTGAAGTTGAATTCCTGATATTGGCCAAAAAAACAGGCCATACGTTCTTACGCACCAATAATGTGTATGAAATAAAAATTGTGGCAAAAATATCAACAGGGGAAAGAAAGGGTAAAAAAAAATTTTGCAGAGAAAATTTTGAATGAAATGGAGAAGAATGGTTAATGCAGAAGAAGATCGAGACAAAAGTGATGAAATGGAGAAGATGTACTCTAGTATTTATAGTAACCAAAATACAATTAGTAACTTACATCGAGTATAGGAATAGAAGAGTAACATATATTGAGTAATTATAATAGAAGGGGCATTTAGTGTATTAATAATTGTAGTGAACGTGTTTCATACAAATGGGCAACTGAAGAATTAAGACATGGGATAATTAAACAAATTGTTGGTTGTTTCATAATTAAGAATGGCCAGAACGTGTTCCATAATTGTTGGCTGTTATTTTTTTTTTTAACCAAAAAATATATCATGGGATGTAATTGAAATAAATAAATAGGATAGAAAATGATCAATTTCCAATTATCAAACAAATTTAATGAAAAAATTGAAGGGGAAAATCCAAAAAAAAGGATAACTAGGATCTTCGACTATAGAGAGGTGTCACATCACCTTGTCTATTTTCAACTTTTATATTATACTACCTCTGTCCCAATTTATGTGATAAACTTTCTTTTTTAGTCTGTCCCAAAAAGAATGATACATTTTCTTATTTGACAACAATTTAACTTTAGACTTTACCTTTTATGCCTTATGAGATGATCTATAACCACACAAATATTTTTGACTTATTTTAGACCACAAGATTCAAAAGTCTTTTTTATTTTTTAAACTTCGTGTCCAGTCAAACTGTATCACATAAATTGAGACGGAGGAAGTATATAGACTAGTTAACTTGACCGCGCCTTTTTATTTAGTTAATTTGTGAAAGATAAAAAATTATAATACCACAATTGTTTTTAAAAAACAATTATATATTCAATGTGAGATATACAAATGAAAAGAAATTATTAATCAAATGTATAACGAAAATACATACACAAAAAAAAAAAAAAAATCAAATAAGAACATTACACATCTTTTTTGTTGGCATGGACGGAGTTCTTGCCAAATTGTCTTGTCAGCTGTGGAAGAGAAGTAGTTAACATATTTTCCTTATTCTTTTTAGTTTTTCACCAGTGTTTGGCACCCTCCTGCTTTCAATTTCAAATTAATTGGATTCGCGCTACATGAAATTTATTGAATGATCCATCTGGCCATTCTTAATTAAACGTTGTTCATAATTAATCTTAATATTATTGTAAAGGGTTTTATGATAAGCTAATTGAAAAATGACGTGAGAAACCAAAAATGAGAAAAGGCATGTATTGGTCGACAAAAATATAAATGTATACTCAGGTAAAATAACAAATTATTTAAAATAGGAGAATTTCAAATAATGTAATATTGGAAGAAATTTCAAACAATAATTATTGTCATGAGCATACTGCCACTGATACCCCTCAATTTTGCAATTTAAAGCAGATATATCTCCGTTAAAAAGTGGTGTGTATATATATATATATACCCTTGTCATTAACAAGTGGTGCAAATATACTCCTCCCTTTACACAAATAGTGCAAATATACCCTTTTCGCTAACGGGATTTAAAAAAAAATCATTTAGCTTATTTTTTAATTAAAAAAATGTCATGTGGCTTTAAAAAAAAAATCTATCCATTTTTTTCGGTAGACATATTTTTCTAACGCCACATGGTAAACTTTTTTCTGGTGGGTTGGGTCTGGTCTGGTCTCCGTGGCTTAAAAAAAAAAGGTCTAATCATTTTTTTAAACGAACCAGACCCAACCAACCAGAAAAATAATTATCATGCGCTTTTAGAAAAATATGTCTACTAAAAATAAATGGGTAAACTTTTTTTAAAATTCACGTGATATGTTTTTTAATTAAAAAATAACCTACATGATTTTTTTTTTTTAAATCCGTCAGCAAAAAGGGTATATTTGCATCATTATTTTAACGATATGGGTATATTTACACCACTTTTATAAAGAGGGTATATCTGCTCTAAATCGCAAAATTGAAGGATATATTTGCACCTTTTCTCTATAAATTATAATAAAATAATGCGGCGGTATAGGGTGATGCCATTATAAGGAGCTGGCAGATCAAGTCCAGAACCAAAATACCCCCAAAAAAATGGGGTTGAACCAAAATACCCTAAGAAAAAAAATTGTGATAAAAGTATCTTTAACGCAGTATTTTACTACGTTAAAAGACTTAACCGTAACGGCGCAGTTAAGTCCTTTAACGCAGTAAAATACTGCATTATAGGCTGGCAAAAAACAAAAAAAATCTATAACGCAGTATTTTACTGCGTTATAGAAGCAGTAAAAAAAAAAAATTGGTCAACTTTTTTTTTTTTTTTTTGCAACACTTATTAGTTTTTTTTCATACTTTGACCAATGATTAGTCGTGTGTCAAGACTCCGAAAAGTCAATATTTTATATAGAGTCTGATATTTCTTTTCTGCGTACAATAATGTAGGCTCAACACATCAAGAATACATAAACGTTCAGATCGTCATTTTAGGAGTTAAAAAAGTGTTCGAAGTAAGTTTTATTTGAAAACTTTAGGTTAAGTGTTCTATATACATAGACATCCATTTTTGTTTGAGAACTTGTTGTCATTGGCTTAAAGTTTTTTATTTTTAGGGTTTAGATTTAAGTGTGTTATTTTTTAAAGCGTAACTTTATTTCGAATATATGCGATTTTTTGCGCTCGGACGTCCAATTTACGCGATTTTTTTTTGCAACATATTCGAAATAAAGTTGCATATTAAAAAATAACACACTTAAGGAACACTTAGTGCTTTTTTGCATAAAAAGATCGCAACATCTTATTATTTTTAATAAGTCTCTTCTTTATTTTTTTTTTTTTTTTGCAACACTTAGTGTTTTATTTCATAATTTGACCAACGATTAGTAGTGTGTCAAGACTCCGAAATGTCAATATTTTCGTATAGAACATGATATTTTTTTCTGCGTACTATAATATACGCTTAATACATCAAGGGTACGTAAATGTTCGGATCGTCGTTTTAGGGGTTGAAAAGGTACCCGAAGTAAGTTTTGTTTGAAACTTTAGGTCTAAGCGTTTTATTTTTTAAGGTTTTGATTTAAGCGTGTTATTTTTTAATCAAGTTATAACTTTATTTTGAATATAAATCTAAATCTAATTCAATTAGATAAAAACGTATTTAAAAAATACAGGGAGAAAAACTAGTTGTAAAGTAGTCAAATTTTAGATGGTCATAACTCTGCGCTCGGATGTCCGTTTTACGCGTTTTTTTTTTTTTGATCTTGCGCATTTTTTCGAGATCTATGCAGGCAAGCGGTTTGGCCGAGCCAATTTTTTAAAAAACACCTGTTATCCTATTCAATTTTAATTTTCCCCCAAATTGTCGTGAAGTTTTTAGTTCTCTTTACTTACAATATAATGATACGCAATAGATTTCAACGTAAAAATTCCGGGGTAATGTAGCTGTGAATGTCAATTTCACCTTTGTGATTTCAATTTTCCAAAATAAAGCTGACTAATTTTCTCGACATAGAAAATTGACTAGAATACTTCGGGCATCTTTTCAACTCCTAAAATGACGATCCGAACGTTTACGTATCCTTGATGTGTTGAGCCTACATTATTGTACGCAGAAACAAATATCAGGTTCTATATAAAATATTGACTTTTTGAAGTCTTGACACACGACTAATCGTTAGTCAAAGTATGAAAAAAAAACACTAATAAGTGTTGCAAAAAAACAAAAAAAAGTTGACAATTTTTTTTTTTACTGTCTATAACGCAGTAAAATACTGCGTTATAGATTTTTGTTTTTGGCCTGGTACTATAACGCAGTAAAATACTGCGTTATAGATTTTTTTTTTTTTGCCGGGTCCTATAACGCAGTATTTTACTGCGTAATCGCGCTGTTACGGTTAAGTCCTTTAACGCAATAAAATACTGCGTTAAAGATACTTTTGTCACAGTTTTTTTCTTGGGGTATTTTGGTTCAACCCCATTTTTTGGGGGTATTTTGCTTCTGGACTCTGGCAGATCTCGATTCTGGAATAAGCCAGCGAAGCTCTGTCACTATAATACCACACGTACATAATTTCTGAGAGGCACAAACCAATTACAATTACTTTAGTCTAAGATTTAACATTCTGTGAGAGAATATGAACTGTTTGTTATGAATAAACTAGTGTACTTGGCCGCGTTACTCGCGATCATTATAAAATATGAATAGATATTAATGTTATAAGTTTTATAAAATATTTTTTAATTAAATATCTTCTTATGATTCTCCTATTTTTCATGATTCTTTAGATAATCTATATATAATCTTTTGACCGAAAGAATATTGAGAGACATTATGATTGAATATGAAATTACTCATTTTTACATATATATATATATATATATATATATATATATTGGTTAGTTGAACGTAAGAGGTAGCCTAATTTTGTTTTATCCACTTTAAACAATGCACTATGGTTTCAAGATATGCTACGATTAATACGTAGAATGTCAAAAATGTAAATTAACCCTGGTTACTTGTCAATTAACATGTCGGCTGAAGCATTTTAGTTATACTTTAAACTTGGGCTCTTTAATACAAAACTTTTCTCTAGTATTTCAAATAAAATGCAAGCTACCATTTGTTGGACTTTACTAATGAAGCAACAGTTGATATATTAGTACAATTTTTAAATGATTATTAGCTCCTAATAATGAATTTTGATATTATCCTTTATTTTATGGAAAACAATTGCCAACGTACATTTGGTGTCAGACTATTAACTAATTCATACATTTGTGTTATTTGAAACATATACTTCTATGTAATATACAATTTAATGTACAGTACCAATGAAACTTATGTAAGTTTTGTACAAGTTTTAAGGAGTACTAAAAAAGGTAAAATTAAAACTAAAAGCTAATAAGTTTCACATTATAGTTGTAGTAACCATACAAATAAAAATATTCGATTCAAATTTAGTTGTATATTCAAAAATATAATTAAATTTTACTGACGTAATATGTTACTACTAAAACCAAACCTTTAGTATGCAATAACAATGCCAATGGAAGAAATAATCATCTAATTTATATAGACACTTCTTTTGTAATGTTTGTATTCATGGACAGTTTGTCACATCTCGAATAATTACCTACCAAAATAAAGAAAAAACAAAAAAAGAATTTTTTTTTTAGCTCTGCAGCGAAAACAATGAAAAGGAAGAGATCAAGCCATTATTTTTCCCTTAAATAAGAGTAAATAACAATCAGTATGAATAAAATTAAGTCATCTAATTATTCAGATTATAAGAAAATTAGATACCTTCCATGTGGTTCAAAATAGAGCATCAAATAACTTCTTTTGCAAAGTCAAGTTTGAAGAACACTACTTGTTTGTATCATCAAATCTCCCCATAGTGATTTTGTAGTCATCTTTTTAATTTATCCATCATTTGGTCTTCTCTTCTCCTTATCCCTATAAGAAACAATAATCACCAAAAATTGATAAACTACGCATCTCCAAGTAATCACCTACCAAAATAAAGAAAAACAAACAAAGAAAAAATTTAGTTCTGCAGCGAAAACAAGGAACACAGAAGGGATCAAGCCAATGTTTTTTCCCTTAAATAAGAGCACATAAACAATCAGTATGAATAAAATTAAGTCATCTAATTATTAAGATTATAAGAAAATTAGATACCTTGCATGTGGTTCAAAAGAGATCATCAAATAACGTCTTTTGCAAAGTCAAGTTTGAAGAACACTACTTGTTTGTATCATCAAATCTCCCCATAGTGATTTTTTAGTCATCTTTTTAATTTATCCATCATTTGGTCTTCTCTTCTCCTTATCCCTACAAGAAACAATAAATCACCAAAAATTGATAAACTACGCATCTCCAAATAATCACCTACCAAAATAAAGAAAAGCAAACAAAGAAAAAATTTAGTTCTACAGCGAAAACAATTAACAAAGAGAAGATCAAGCCAGTGCTTTTTCCCTTAAATAAAAGCAAATAACAATGAGTATGAATAAAATTAAGTCATCTAACTATTCATATTATAAGAAATCCACCATGTGATCTTCTCTTCCCCCTATCCCTACAAGAAACAATATATCACCAAAATTGATAAACTACGAACTCTAGGAAATATCAAAAACTAATTTATTGAATGAGGATGTTTCAACAAATAAGATTAAATAAACATGAATAGTTTTTACCCGCAGTCAAAGTGAACGACACAATGGGAATATCATACCCGAAAAGAAAAGAACAATAAGAAGATATGTATAGAGCAAAAAATAGGTTATCAAAAGGCAAATGAATGAACTTCACTGTAATTATCAGTTATTATAATTATTAAGGAAAAAAAGGTTTTAGGTTAATAGCTATAAATATTGTTGTTACGTACGTGGAATCAGACAGAGGGTTACATGGAATTTATTAGTTTTACAAAGGCTTATTTAATGTATGAAGCATTTTTTAATCCAACTATATAGTAAATTATATAGAGAAATGAAGGAAAAAGTGCCAAAAAAAGGAGATAAAAGATAAATAGCAATGGAAGTCATAGAGAGGTGCCACATCACCTTGTTTATGCCTAGCTTTATATTATATATATATAGATATAGATAAGTGTGCGCATCAAACGTTATTACCACTGATCCATTTCAAAGGATGTTATACCAACCCAATCAGTCACCAACCTTGACCAACTCATTTGTGAACATACATAAATATGAAATCATATGTTCCATGGTATTTTTACCAATTAACAAAGATGACATAAAATACTAACATTTACAAATAGATTCAATTTATTGATTTAACAACATCGCGTTCAAGTAAAATTTGATCCTCATTCTCAATTATTTGATCAACAAAGGCAAGTGGGCATGGCCTCACATAAATTCAATTTTATGAGCTAACCACCTTCTCAATTATTAGAAGACTAATTTCATATTTCGGATTTGATCTCCATGTAAAGCAATTTAGCTGACTAGTGTGAATTTATAAATTCAATAAATATTGCTTTTCAGTTCTCTATTATTATACACAGTAAGAGGTTAATGGAGTAATTACATTTTTTAAAGACATTAAACAGGAGAAGGGAAAAGAACCAAAATGTATAGACATTTTGACATTTCTAATTTAATTAATGGTAGTTACATTTTGTAAAGATATCAAATAGGAGAGCGGAAAAGAATCAAAACAATTGCTTTTATAACCAAATGACCGCAATTGTGTTTAGGGGAATAAAATGCAAGAACTGAGATGTGATACAAAGATACCAACAAAAATGTGTGATTGTCATGTTTTGCCTCTATCAAAAAATGAGCATTTCAAGTTGGGGCCCTAAAAAAGTTGGGCCCCTAGAGCTCCAAGTTATTGCTCTAGTGGCCTTATGATTGAACCCACCCTAAATCCTAAATCCTAAAGTTGGGGCCTTATGTTGAATGCTCACAACACGTTAATAGTCACCACTCATCTCTGTGTAATGCTCTAATATTTTGAGAAAGTGAAGCTTCTAGTTCCTCCCCCCACCCTCCCCCTCCCCCCACCCCCGAAAAACCCAACAACAACCCTTTTTGGCACTTTATTTTGGTTCTTATTAAAATGAAGAGAATTTCTTCAAGTCAAAATTTTCCTAATATAATTCGATAATTAACTGGATTATCAGTCCATATTAGCTCTAAACTCAAAATAAACGTAGTTTATTTTTTTTCTAACTCATTTTAAACAATTAGAATTCACATTTTCTTTTTTAGCCGCTAATCATTGAATAAGGCTATAATTTCGGGATTTTCTATTTAGTTATCCAAATTAAGAAAATATCTTTCTTTCTCTCTCTTATTTAATATTCTATACCAAATACCTAATCCCTATTTTGAGGGAATTGCATTAAATACCATTTTTTACTGCAGTAATTTTTTTTCCCTCATTTTTCGTAACGAGCCTATGCTTTTTTTATTGAACCTTCACTGAATAAATCTGTGGAGCCTTTTAATCAACATGTATAACTTTTGTAATACAAGTGTATAATTCAACATAATAATGATATAAATAATGTTATATTTCATGTGGATATGATGCTAAATATTATATACGTTGATATTTTAATTACTTTGTTTAGTTCTTATTTCCACAAAAATATGTATAATTATTGTATATATCAAGTATGTAACATGTGTATAATTCTTGAAATTAATGTTGTTGGTTTCTTGTATAATGTGTGTATAGATATATATAACTCATGCATACATTTTCGTTTCATGTATAATGTGTGTATAAATGTATATAATTCATGTATAAATTTTTATTTCATGTACAATGTGTGTATATTGACTTGGAGAATGCATATGATAAAGTCCCTCAGGAGGTCCTTTGGAGATGTCTGCAGTCTAGAGGTGCGCCTGTGGCCTTCATCAGGGCAATTAAGGACATCTATGAGGGTGCCAAGACTCGGGTTAGGACAGTGGGTGGTGATTCAGAACACTTTCCGGTCGTGATGGGGTTGCACCAGGGATCAGCCCTTAGCCCGTTTTTATTTGCCTTAGTGATGGACGAGTTGACGAAACACCTTCAGGAGGAGGTGCCGTGGTGTATGCTTTTAGCTGACGATATCGTTTTGATTGACGAGACACGTAGTGGAGTTAATGGAAGTTTGGTGTCACGACCCAACCCCGTAGGCCGTGACTAGTGCCCGATCTGGGCACCCAGACACATCTATCAAATGCTATCTCAGATTTTATTAACCGCATTCCAGTATATAGCAGAAGCCGACAAGACTATATTTTAAATTTAGATAATTTCCAGAAAAATTTCGGCAGAGTTTCCTTTGTTTTACGGACTATCCAATATACCCTGCGCATAGAAAATACCAACAAAGGCCACATAGGGCCAACAAAGCAACATTTAAACATATGCGGACCGGCCACCGCGGCGAATGGGATCGCCCAAACACAACATATACACGCATCCATACAGAAAGACCCCAACCCACAAACATGTCCACAGACCTCTAAACAGACCGACAGAATCATATGACGGGACAGGGCCCCGTCGTACCCCTGAGTGACGTACATTTATACAATAGCAGGAGACTGTACCAAAAATATAGGCTCCGGATAAGAGAGCGCCTCAGAATAGCCGAATAAGTATCCTAAGCTGGCGAATCTCCGAAACGAGCGTCTGTACCTGCGGGCATGAACGCAGCCCCCCGAAGAAAGGGGGTCAGTACGGAATATGTACTGAGTATGTAAAGCATGAAATATAGAAGTAGACTCATACTGAGACAAGGTGTGTAGGACCCAATGCAACAAACAGAATTTTATAAAACTTGCCTTTGAACATATTTCATCTGTATCATTCTCATATCAATAGCAATGTAGAATTTTGTAATCAAAGCTGCAAAATCATTCTGTATATAACATATATAACGTGTCCCGGCCCTTTAATGAGGGACTCGGTAATTAAAATCATATCATCATAAACATAAACATATACGTGTCCCGGCCCTTTAATAAGGGACTCGGTAATTAAAATCATAGCATCATAAACATAAACATAGACGTGTCCCGGCCCTTTCCTGAGGGACTCGGTAATAAGGAATATATGCCCTCCTGGCCACCATCTCCATATCATCATATCATCACATCATCATATCATCATATCATATATATATATATATATATATATATATATATATATATATATATATAACGTGTCCCGGCCCTCTAGTGAGGGGCTCGGTGATTAATATAGTAAACATGCGCACGAAAACGTGTCCTGGCCCGGGACTCAGTGAAGGATATAGCGATAAGCACGAGCAGAATAATAAGCAACCACATATATGCAAATCATCTTTTGAGACTCAATAGATAAGCAACTAACCAGCTCTAAAGTATTAGGATAATAATCATATTCAATTCTTTTCAACTCTCATTACAAGCCATAGCAAGGAACGTTTCAGCTTTCATGTACATGTATCAATTTCCATGATGTAGTTTTTGAAAGTCAAGTATGCTTCTATTCATGCCATTATTTTAAGAGTAGAAATTTCTATACATCATTCATTAGTCATTCATATTGTAGGCTCGTGACAATAGCATTAAGGAAATATAGAATCATAAGTCATGCATGGCACTAGAGAGTAGAATTTACCCCAAGGTTCATATCATTTCATACTTACGTCTAGGACATGCCAAAAGAAAGAAGGAATAGGCTTTACATACCTTTAGCGTTTAGTCGTATTATACTTGTACTTGCTGCCCAATAACACTTATCCTATATCAAGATATCAAGAGCTACAATTAGTCTACGAGGGAATTCAATACGTACTTTAACGTTAACAATCTCTTTCAAACATTTAGACCACGTTTCGTTCGCATTCAAACCAACTACATACAACCGATCCAACGTCAATAATCATATGTTCAATACCAATCCGGACAGCCCACATAACATTCCAAATACAACATTCCATAACGATTCACATACGGCTACTACATTCTCAAGTTACTCCTAATAATTCGTAGCCTTAACGTTTTCGTGTAGCAACTTTACAACAACCCAAAAAACGTAAATACAATATATATTCTTAACTATCATTAGTCTTTCCAATTTAAAGAAGACAACATGTCCAAAACAGTTCCTAACCACGACACGTCCAAAACAGTCCCTAACCAACAACACGCCCAAAACAGTCCCTAACCAACAACATAAAGGTGCCCGGAATTCTTGCGAACGTTTACGAACATACCAAGCAAACCACATATGATTCTTACACATTATTTCATGTCTTCATTTCATATAATTTCAGTAAAATACGACCAGCAGTCACACGATAAATATACCACCGAATTCGTACGCAAATAGCTACATTGTCGACACTAAAACCTTACAACGACAACAACATGTTTAATGACATTACTTTCATGATTCTTGGAATTGTTTTAGCATCATTTCCATTCTTACAACAGCCCACAATTTATCTCAATTTCAACTTGAATCATTATGCTTCACTTCCACTAAACGTTCATAACAAGAATCAACACTCAACACATACAATTTCACCTCTAGCACTAAAACAGTCCACTGTTTTGGACTGCTCATATGCTTCAACATAATTCATTTCTTTAACACCTTAATTCACATATTTAACATGCATACAATACACCACAATGTCCATAACAACAACAATCAAAATATGGCACAAAACAGTCCATAACTTCTCCTAAAACAGCCCCCTACACGGCTTCAACACAACCACAACAACTTCATGCTTTTTATTCATTTATCCATACTACAACACATTCAATTCATTCCCATCATAAAATTCATGACAACAACCATCAAAATACCAAGTAAAATCAGTTCACTATTTTACACAAAAACAGTCCACTACACGGCCATACTTCAACAAAACAACAACATGTTCATATCAACACAACTTCACCTCTAAAACAGCCCCTTCGGCTATAACCATATTTCAACACCAGCATTCATAATTTCATACATGCAATGTACATTTACATATTCACAACACCTCAAAATTCGTCCTAAAATAGTCCACACGGTTCAACTTCATCATCAAACACATAGAAAATGATCAACTCTTACCTTAACAAGTTGGCTTCTTAACTTTGCTAGAATCTTGTGAAATGAACTAATACTTGTTCTTGTTGCTCCAATGGATACTCCACGTTGCTATACACCTTGATAAGGGTTGAAACACTTGAAGAAAATATATTTTTTGAATCTACATGGAGAACCCAATCTGGCCGTGAGCTATAGGAGCTTGAATGGCATGTTTATGGTTTCTTCTTCACTTGAAACTTAATGGTGAATGTGTAGAACACTTTAGGGGTTTAATGGAGGAAAATAAATGGAAGATCTGGCCGTTTTTGGTGGTGGAACAGCCATGGAAACCGTTGCTTTCTTTCTCTAGTTGGTGAAGAAGAGAGCTTCTCTCTCTTGTTCAACTTTGTCTAGTTGGGAAATGAGTTGGCTGAATTTTTGGTCAACAAGGAGACCATTGTGCTGCCCAAGAAGGCCTTACATGTTCCCCCAACTAAGAATGGGCAAAAAATCTGATTTTTGTTATGTGCTAGTGGACCCCACACGGCCACTAGTGCAAAATTTGTGTACATTTAAGTCTTAATTCCCACTTAATAATCCAACTTGCATCGTCCATATCTCCTTATCCCGATATTATTTTGACGAGCGGTTTGTTGCGTTGTAAACTAGACTCGATGAACTTAATTTTAGCCTTTTGAAACACCTTAAAACTCCTCATATGCAAGGAGATATGCCTCCAACAATATGGGCTAAAAATCTGGTCCGAGATTTTATTGAAGTTGTTCTGATTCATTTCGTTTAACTTCTAATCCTCTTCCAACCTCATGTAACCTCTTATGAATACATGTACACACTTGTATACATCAATAAAAATCCATATACACATCTCGAAAGGTCCAGAGAATCACAATAACCTTAAACATAATTAGAGAACTCACAAAGCTTCGACGAAACTCCAATCGCAAAAGTATGTTCATATATTTTGTCCATCTTCTATATCATTACTAATGATCTCAAATACTTTAAAAGGTCACTCACATTACCTCATATACATACTCATAGCGCGATTTCACGTCCTTTAGGTAACCGTGTCACCTTGGGATACTTAAGGAAACCATATGTATATAACGATATTCTTACTAACTCGACTAACTTTCCTTGAACCTTCTTAACTCATTCTTTCTTGTTTTACAGATTATTATGGAGTGTAACAATTGGAGAGCGACTTTAGAATCGAAAGACTTCAGGTTGAGCAGGACTAAGACAGAGTACATGGAGTGCAAGTTTAGTGGCGTAACGCAAGAGACGGATGTGGAAGTAAAGATCGAGGCGCAAGCTATACCCAAAAGAGAAAGTTTCAAGTATCTTAGATCCATAATACAAGGGGACGGGGAGATTGACGAGGATGTCGCACATCAGATTGGTGCAGGGTGGATGAAATGGAGGCTCGCCTCTGGGGTGCTTTGCGATACGAATTTGTCGCCTAGGCTGAAAGGTAAGTTCTACAAAGTGGTGGTTAGACCAGCTTTATTGTATGGGGCAGAATGTTGTCCTGTCAAGAACGTTCACGTCTAGAAAATGAAGGTAGCAGAGATGCGGATGCTCAGATGGATGTGTGGTCATACTAAGAGAGATATGATTAGAAATGAAGATATACGGGACAAGCTAGGGGTGGCGTCCGTGGCAGACAAGATGGGGGAAGCGAGACTGAGATGGTTCGGGCATGTGAAGAGGAGGAGTGATGATGCACCAGTTAGGAGGTGCGAGAGATTAGCGGTCGCAGGAGTTAGGAGAGGTAGAGGTAGACCGAAGAAGCACTGGGGGGGGGGGGGGGGGGGGGAGGTGCTTAGACAGGACATAGCACAACTTCAGTTGACGGAGGACATGACCTTAGATAGGAAGATGGAGGTCGAGGATTAGGATAGAAGGTTAGTAGGTAGCTGATTTTCGTCGCGCTGAGCCTTTCCATCTCTTCTTCTTCTCTTTCTTAGTAGTTATATTTTTATTTTGGTACCGCGTAGATCATTATCCTTATGTATGTATGACTATGTTAGCTTATTTGTTGTTATCTTCATATTTTGCTGTCTTATTTCTGGTACATTTCCGCATTTGACTACGTTTTATTTAGCCGAGGGTCTATTGGAAACAGTCTCTCTACCCCTATAAAGGTAGAGGTAAGGTCTGCGTACATCTTACCCTCCCAGACCCCACTATGTGGGACTACACTGGGTATGTTGTTGTTGTTGTTGTACAATGTGTGTATAAATGCTCCTATTGTATATCCAATCAAAATTACAAAATTATTATTAATTTGTAAGTATAAATTACTTATATAGAAAATAAAATATTTTATAGGAAAATCTAACAAGTTTCGTATATATAACATAAAATAATATACATTTCTAATATTTATACACGAATTATATATAGTTATACATAAAATATACATGCAAAGGAAAATACCCGTAGCACAGACAAAAAAAATATACACATGCAAACACATTTTTTAAACACACACACACATATATATGTTTTTTTTTTTTAATTTTGGGTAACCAAAAATGGAATAAAGAGATGACAGATAGTATTTGTTTTATTGGAGTAATTGAAAAAAAATAAGAGAAAAAAAGGAAAGAGACCTTTTTAATTAGAAAAGATAACGACATGATCTTTTAAAAATGGAGGCTTTTTCGCCTAGATTTATGCTAGGATTTGATAAAGTTAGATGTATTGTATGGCTAATTGTTGTAAACTATCTTTTAGGGCTAGATTATGGGCTTGGCTAATTATGTTTTTGTTCCCTAATATAATTCTTTTACTTTTACAATCCATTTCAACATCTCCTATTAAACAGTTGTCCGGCTATTTCTTACAGAGTTTAAAGAACAAACGGATAATGCGCCTAATGAAGATCATTTTGAATTGGGCTCGAGGAGCCCTCTCTGATACAGTACTTTCATTCATCCATATGTGTGAGATAGTCGGCTGAAGTGTACATATGCCCGATAGTCAGCTGAAGTTTACATATGCCCGATTTTTGTGTTTATTTAAGTTATGCCCTACAATTATAATTTTTTTATATGCCCATCCACCTCGAAACAACTTTAGGCATGCAATTTCTGAAACATTGAAATTCATCTTTGCCTTGCCCTCTTCTGTGCATTGGTTTTCAAAAGAAAACGTAAGTGTGGTGTGATTTACTGCTGTTTGTTGAGTTCTTTGAAGTTTTGCAATTCCGATTGCTAGTATAACAAAGTAGTGTCCCGTTCTACCCTATTCCGAGAGAAATTAATCCATGACTTGAGCAATTGTGAGAGAATTAAATTTCTTAAGGAAACACCCTTTTTTACTGGGCTTGAAACAAAACAATTCTAACGTATATTCTGTTTTTCAGTAAATAATTTGAAAACAGGAATAACAATTAATTGCTACATGGACAGCTCTGAGATCTTATTTGGTAGATACTTTATTAGATTCACCGGTTTTGCAATGATCCTCCCTGGATAGCAGCCTTATCTTAAGTGCTTCCTTTCATGGTTAAACGCCAAATGTTCCCATGATAAACATTTCCAGATAGCTGATACATTGAGCAGTTATCATCCTTTGTACTCTTTTTCATTGCCAGCTGATTTCAACACTCAGTGGTGCAGCACAGAAGCATCCAATAATTAATTCAGCACTAGCTTGAGGCGAAGTCAGAATTTAAATTTGCAACGCGTTATTTCCTTAAACAGTTAATGTTGTCGAAAAACTTAACTGATATTGCATAAATAAAAGCTTAGTATGCAAGTAGAGAAGGATAGAGTGACTTGCCATAATCTTTTATAATAAACGGGCACTTCTTTTATTGCAATTTACTAACTTATTTAGCCCTTTCTCCAAAATTTGGAAAACCCGTTTTTTAGAACTAACTTTGGAAAACTAGATTTATTTTCATATATAGAAAAAAATGATCAGTTTTCCAGATTTAAAAAAAATGTCCAAATTTTCTAATAAGAAGACTTAGTTTTCCAGATTTATTTTCTAAAAAATGGATTTTTCAAATTTTTTTTAAAACCAATTCAGTTTTTCATATTTTAAGAAAATACAGATTTTTAAGAAAAGAATTAAGTTTTCCCGTTTTTTATGTTTCTCACTCTCTCAAAGAGAGTGAAACATACTCTCCTTACCACTTCAGCGCCGGGGGGGGGGGGGGGGGGGGTGTTAAATATTTTGTTGTAAATCAGTTTAAGAGGGTAATAAGACCCAAAAAAAGATAAGGTATATCGTAACAACTTCGGACATAGATCAAGAGGGTAATGATGCCTTATCCGTAAAATTAAACTAAACCCAATAAAAAAAGTGGTCTAGGCTTTGTAAGATAAAAATAGAACCAAATTGAGATAAATATATAATTTATATTTTTTTCCAACACTTTATCATTTTCTTTAAAAACATGTATCAAAAAATGTTTGTATATCACTCACTGGATGTAATACTTAACAGGACTATATAGTGCATTCATTTTTATATACTTTAAATAATGCTTACTTTAACGTTTATCATCACCTTCTTATATTAGGTATTGTCGAATGCGCCAATCCGTCCTTCATATTTGTATTTCAAGATAAAATAAGTTCTTATATTTTCTTCGAATTTGAGATGGCGTATTATTGGTAAATTTTTAAGATTTAACAAAGTGTATCATTTTTTAGTTTTTATGTTGACTTTTGTGTTTAATTATTAAAATTTGGTTAAGTTTGAATGCATACCTCATTGAAAATTATTGTTAGACTAACAAAATTACTATCATGTGTTTAATAGATCATATGTTTATCAATTTATCAATTATTACTAGACATATATTGATTTATCAAAACTTTATCTATAATGCCAAGAAAATAAGATTGAAATAGTATTCACGTGACTAGAAAAACCCGACAAAATCGAAACAACCAAGCCGATATACTCAGTTGGTTTGGCTGTATTTTTATGAAAATCAAACCAAACTGAGTCATGTACACCCCTAAGTCACAACAAAAACGAATTACCTCAATTCCCAGATAACCACAAATATCTTAGCTTAGGCTATTACGCAAGGAGTTAGAGGTGGACATAAAACATTCAAGCAGAGAATTTGGCTTGGAACTTTCAGAAAGGAGAGAAGTCATGACCACTCCGGAAATCAGATTTCTCAATCATTCCTATCACTTCATGTGGAACATTCATGACCATGTGATTTTACCACCATCTTCCAATGACGAGGGACCAATCTATCATTAAAGTTATGGTTCGGCAGAATCTAAATAACTTTGTCTCAAACCGTATATTTGTGTCAAGAAATCCACTCATGTCTTGAAATTCAAAACCCATAAACTTATTAAAATGTGCCAATAACGAACTTCGCTGCTAGAAAGGTTGTTATAAGAATGATACCAGCCCCAGAAATGTGACTATTTGTATTCTTCCGAACTATACTATCTTGTATGTTTAATCTTATCTTGTGTTTTTAATTTCCCACAAAAATGTTCTAAAAAAATGCAGCGATATCTCTATAAGCTGGTTCATTGCAAGAATTAGAAGCTTCATTTTTGTCGTTATAAAATGGTGGAGCATCCCACGCCTTGTGACTGACGGGTAAACATCATCCTCAGATATCCAAATTGACAATGACAACCACATAGTACCATGAGATAAAGCTAAAAATGCTTATGTTTGCTCTTACATCATCAGTTTATAATGAAGGCTTTGGCTTCAGAAAAACATGTACTATAAAGTAAGCAATGTTGAAACCATAGTCTAACCACCTGAAATATTCCATAAATATTCTCTGATCTTTCGACTAATATCTTTTAACAATGGGTGTTCCCACAGTGCAGCCACATTTTGTGCTCTTTCCTTTCATGGCACCAGGCCACACCATCCCTATGATTGATATTGCACGTCTATTGGCACAGCGCGGAGTTAAACTCACAATCCTTACCACATACTTAAATTCCACTAGATTCAACACAGTTATCGCCCGTGCAATAGAGTCAGGACTAAAAATTCAGGTAGCTCACCTCTATTTTCCAAGCTTAGAGGCTGGACTACCTGAAGGGTGTGAAAATTTCGACATGCTTCCGTCCATGGATTTTGGGTTGAAATTCTTCGATGCAACGAAAAGGCTTCAACCCCAAGTGGAAGAAATTTTGCAAGAATTGAAACCTTCACCAAGTTGCATAATATATGATATGTGTTTCCCATGGACAACTAATGTTGCACAAAAATTTAACATCCCTAGGATTGTTTTTCATGGGATGTGTTGCTTCTCTTTATTGTGCTTACAAAATTTGAGAGATTGGAAGGAGCTGGAGAAAGTAGAGTCTGATACAGAGTACTTTCAAGTGCCTGGATTGTTTGACAAGATTGAACTAAACAAAGCTCAGCTTGGAGATGTGGTTAAGCCAAGAAATTCAGATTGGAAAGAATTTATGGATCAAATGAAGAAAGCAGAAGAAGAAGCTTATGGGATAGTGGTGAATAGCTTTGAGGAGTTGGAACAAGAATATGTCAAGGGATTGAAGAATGCTAAAGGCAAGAAAATTTGGACCATTGGCCCTGTTTCACTATGCAACAAAGAGAAACAAGACAAATTTGAAAGAGGGAACAAGGCTTCAATTGATGAACACAAGTGCCTAAAATGGCTAGACACCTGGGAACAAGACTCTGTACTCTTTGTCTGTCTCGGGAGCCTATCGCGCCTTTCGACGTCTCAAATGTTAGAGCTGGGACTCGGGTTAGAATCGTCAAAACGACCCTTCATTTGGGTAGTTAGGCACATGTCAGAAGAATTCCAAAATTGGCTGGTGGAACAAAATTTTGAGGAAAGAGTTGAAGGACAAGGACTTTTAATCCACGGTTGGGCCCCACAAGTACTGATATTATCTCACCCTTCAGTGGGTGGATTCTTGACGCACTGTGGATGGAACTCGAGTCTGGAAGGTATATCAGCTGGCGTGCCGATGATTACTTGGCCAATGTTTGCTGAGCAGTTCTGCAATGAGAGGCTAATAGTGAATGTACTAAAGACAGGAGTGAGGGCCGGCATGGAGAATCCGGTGATGTTTGGGGAGGAAGAAAAATTGGGAGCACAAGTGAGGAAAGATAATATTAAGATGGTCATTGAAGAAGTAATGGGTGAAGAAATGGAATCTGAAATGAGAAGGAAAAGAGCTAAAGAACTAGGAGAAATGGCAATGAGGGCTATGGAGGAAGGGGGTTCCTCTCACTTCAACTTGACTCAACTGATTCAAGATATCACAGAGCAAGCAAATAGTTGAAATCCATCAAAGAAAAGGTTGATTTAGGAGATAATGCTATGTATGCCTTATAGTTAAATCAAGTCTGAACAGTAACGTTATATTGGAATAAAGTTCAGTTACTTTAACGTGTCTTTACTTTGATGTGATGAAAGTCATCAACGGTCAAATGAACTTGAGCATTTTTTAACCTTATGTAACTTTTCCACTTCCCCTCATGTTGGAACTTGATCTTGCTTAGTGTAAAAGATCATTTTCTAATATATCCTCGATCCTCCGGGGAAAAATAATGAAGAAAATGACTCTCGTGGAACATAATGCCTTCCGTATTTCTCAAACTTAGCTGAGGTAGAAAAGTCATCTTATTGCTTCATGCATGGGAATACTCCATACGTGTAGTATCAACTGCAATAGTACATATATTTCCTGCTATCTATGGAAAAGTTCTTATAAGCTAGTGGGTGTCATAGAAGGAATGTATAGAGAACTGGGTAGGTTATGAGGTATAAGGAAGTCCTAATTTGTTAGGATTTGTACCAGTGTGTCTGACTTGCATGGAAATGTTTTGCTCTTAACTGATCATGATTTATAATGGTAATTGACTTTATTTTCACTTTGAAGAGAAGTTTGATTTTCACTTGGACTCAGGATACGTAACAATACCATATGTGGCAAGTATCAACAGGACGAGATATTTCGATGGGAGAAGATCTTTTGTTATTTGTTTTCTTTTATGACTAGATGCCACGGCCCGTGCCAGGACAGGCCCAACAATCTGTGGTTTTTTACTTATCAATGTGTTCCTTGTAATATCTTTTGCTTATTTATAATTAATCTATTTTAGAAATACTGATATATTTTTATGTTGATAACAATTAAGTTTAAACAATTTAAGAAAATAACTAATTTTAAATTTCTCATTTTAGCTTTTATAAGAAGCTTTTGTAGTCATACAAATATTAAGCCATAATTAAGAACACAAGTTTCCAAAAGTTCTATAGTAACACAAATATTATGACATGTTTAATGCCACAACTTTTTCTTTTTTAATTTCTTTCTTAAATTCCGGGTTGAGCCAACTATTTTAAACATATTAGAGATAAAAACTTACTCTCACAAAATGTTTATATCAAATAATATTAATTTACGATGATTCAGTGATTAGTTGAAGTAAAGAGTATAATAATTAATTACGATTATTATACTATTGTTACCTTCAATTTTGGGTAAAGATAAATACAGTACCTTTAGTTAAGTTATACAATTTATTTTTGTTTGTGAGGTTTTGTCTTCAACTTCTTATTTCCAAATTGAAATAAGTATTAAGAAGCATAAAATAAATGAATTTCCACTAAACTTTTCAATTGTAGCTAAAAGAGTAGTTTATTTTTTACAGTTTCAAATTTTCTTTTTATGCTAAAAAAATGTATCTAATTAAAGAAGTATATTTATATCAATATAAATGGCATTCATATCCTAAAGAAATGAACTTTGATTGCGAGTGAACATAATTTAATGCTTGTGATTTTGTTAACATGAAGAAAATAAATACATAAATTTATTGCAAATATATGTATATTTTCCTTGAGTGTTTTTTCTTATTTAGAGTATTTTCCCATATTATAATTTTCCATGACTTAATATAGTTAGATTAGCTCATTTGAATAATATCTTATAGTATTCAAAATAAAAACCAAAGTCATCTATAAAGAGTAATTGATGATCGCGCTGTGCATGAATATTTTGCGGATCTCGTGATATGATGACTTAGACATATATGAGACATCAAGCAAATCACAAAGTTAAAAGTGGAATAAGTAGAAAATACTATCAACTTAAAATGACTAAAATGCCATCAACAAATAAATTAATTATAAGAAAGCACACATGTCGATCCCACAGGCTTAACTCACTCTTCTATATAGTAGTAAAATAAAGTAATTTGGGCTGCCTACGCAATTAATTAACTTAAATTATCCATAAATACTTAATGTTTTATTGATGCAGGTTATACACTTCCAGTAGATTCTACCTAGCATATTATGAGCAACAAGGTTGGATATAAGGTGTTTGAAGTTTCATATGGTTGATGTTTAATCATTTTGTCTTACTTCAATCATTTTTGTACGAAGTTCATGCACTTATGACTAATTTGGTTCAAACAAAAATGGCTGACAGAAAAAATGATTGAACTTTGATATTTTTGCTTGAGCTTCTGACATAAATGCATGAACTTCACTCATTTAACTTTAGACATTTTACCTGAAATTTGGTTTTTATCAAACCTAACTTCAGACGCCAAAATGGTTATACGTGCATGCAAATACAAGGTAAATAGTGATATCAAAACAGGTTGCCCTGTGATATTTTTACCAATTCATCCATTCATTTTTATGCAAACCAATTAGGGCAATTCGCAGGAATGCCCTTATTTTGGGGTGGTCTTTAATTTTTTACCCATTAAATTGGTGGTCTTTAATTTTGTCCTTCGTTAGAATTCCTTGGTTTCAGGTTCAAACTCTTGCTCAGTCGAAATTAAAAAAAAAAAAATCGCAAGGCAGAGTTTTGCATATTCTCATCATGGAAAGTTGGCAACTCATCCATGCCACTATTTGATTTTTCAATTGACCCATTTACGTCATCACGCACGATCATCATTGCTTGCAATTTTACAAATATCAAGCATTTAAAAAATAGAAATTCAAAATGCAGCAAAAGCAACTTGAAAGTTCTCCCTTAAGACAGAGTTTTGAAGGAAAAATTCCGTCTTGCGAATTCAAACCTCTGCCTTGCGAAATTTCTTCTTTTTTTAACTGGAGTTCTCCCTTAACGGGGACTAACTGGGAGATGGGATAAAATAATCTCAGGATAAGTGGGATAAGGCGGGATATCCCACCCTTAGGATAAGACTTCATTTTGTACCATGTTTGGTAGGAGGTATAAATTTATACCTCCTACCAAATACGATATAAAAAATTAGTGTCGGAATATCCCAGTCTATACCATGTACCAAATGACCCCTTAAAGTATTAGGTGAAAGACAAAAATGAAAGACCACCCAAAAGCAGGACAATCCACGCAAACAAAAAAAATGAAGCAATTAGAGTAGTTCGTAGACAGGCTTGAAGAAAAAGCCCAAAATCTATCTAAGGACGGTGTTGAGCCCAAAAATATGCCTTTTGAAGTCTGAATTCTGTTAAGTTTTTGCCAAGAATCTGCAATTACGTCCATTGTCATCAGGGTTTAAGAGCACTCACCATGAACACCTTAAACCCTCTTCCTGTTTCTGCAAAACCAATCAATTTCCATAACCAATTCACTTCTTCTTCATTCCCTCAAAATTTCCCTCTCAATTCCTTTTCCTTCAAAACCCCATTTCCACTATCCATCTCTAAAACCCCTAATTCCAAACCCTTTAAATCATTAATCCCACTTTCTTTTCTTAAACCCACATTAATCTCCACAATTACCGCAACCACCCTTTTTTTCACAGGATTTCCCTTCAACCCAAAACAAGCTATTTCTTCCCCTCTTTCTCCACCACCCACAGTAGAGGAAAATACCGAAAAAGCCCTCGAAGAGGAGATTGTTTCTAACCCCAATGATGTATCAATCTTGAGAAATTTACTGGAAAATCGTATTAAGAATAGAGAACTACCAGATGCACTTAGCATAATAAACAAGTTGATAGACCTCGAGCCAAACGAGACCGAATGGCATTTCTTGAAATCCCATGTATATGTTCATAATGGGGAGCTTGAATTAGCTAAATTAGGTTTTAGAGACATTATATTAAAGGATCCTTATTATATCGAGGCTTATCGAGGGCTCGTTTTGGCAGCAATGGAAGATGAGGAAATGAATGAAATGAAAGAAATTGAGAAAATGGTTGTGGAAGGAATTAAAATGTGTAAGAATAAGGAGAATAAAGAGAGTGAGTTGAGGGATTTAAAGCTATTGCTTGCACAAATATGGGTTATTGGAGAAAAATATGATGAAGCGTTGAAGGTTTATCGCGAATTAGTGGATGAGGAGCCAGGGGATTATAGGCCTTACTTGTGTCAAGGCATGATATATACGGCGTTGAAGAAGAACGACGAGGCTGAGAAGTATTTTGAGAAGTATCGAGGATTGGTACCGAAAGAGCATCCTAATGCTAAATTTGAGTTTATGATGTCGACTTGATTAGCAACAAAGGTTTTTGCACGAAGGCGTAGGATTTGGATGCTCCTGTTTTAAGTTAAAGTTGAGATTCTATGATTGAGGTATGGTAAAAATTGATTTGCATTTTTATATTTGTAGTTTGTTTATATTATGCTTATCAACAAATGTTTAGATGTATTTCTTATCCATGGTTTGGGAAGGTAGGTTTTTTTTATATAGAGTTGTAGCAATTAGGTTGGAATGCAGATGCAGAATGAAAAGTCTTGTAATTTAGTGGAATGGAGCTACAAGTTATTTAACTTTCAGATGGTATTTTGAATGACATGATGAAGTACATGAATTCAATCAAGAATACATAACAAAAAGATACTTTGTGATATTATCTTTTTCCTAAGTGATCATTCCTCCGCACAATATGCTCTGCGTCATATATGTTGTGAGCTGATGCTGAAGAGTGAAGACACAAGGATTACATGGGGGGATTCTCGAACGCTTAAAAGGATCCGATGAATTCGAAAGAATTGAACGAGGAGCCATAGTTTTAAACAAATCTAACATTTGGTGCTCACTTGAGTTATGTTATTCATGCCATGCTGCATTTGCAATACAAGAGCTAAGAGGGAAAACTGAGTTTGTTAGATTAATTTATTTAATTAAACTCAAACCGATGAAACCTATATATGCCTTGTTGTTTTCCAAAATGAACTCAAGAGTTGTCTTTAGAGAAAGAAAATAGCACGAGCAAGGTTCATTAGTTGTGCTGTTTTCATCTTTATTTTCATTATTTTGAGGGTGCATTTGGGCTTTGGGGGAAGGTTGCCAGGTTGGGAGGTCTTGACTAGATCCTGTTATAACTTACAATTCTGTTGGAGATTTGCAGGATTACGAGGTTAGTAAACATGATTTGAGCATCAGGATTTCATCCAAAAAAATTTGTGCATCAGGATAAGACATTTCATGTTCCATGTAGTTACTTCATCTATTATTTGGAATCCTGTTGGTCGGATCACCCAAAAATGCTGCCACACCTCTGTTGGACCCTCCAAGAATGAATAACTTTTGGAGAATCCGACACACATCTGGCAATGTTTTATAAGGATCCGAGCAACATATCTTTGGAAAATATGTTAGAAGTTCATTACTAGATTTTATGTTGATCTTCTTCTGCATGGATTTTTCTTCGAATAGCCCACTAGAAATTCTATTGCTCTTATGGTTTAGTGTGTTTGTATTGTTAATTGGTAGCGCTGCTGTTTAATTATAGCTCAATCATCAAATGGTAAACGTTGGTACCAGCTGCAGATCTGTGCTAGTCTTCTATTTGTCAGTTTGACTTCGTGATAAGACCACTACTCGGTGGCATACTGCTTCATAAGTATAGGCTGAGATTTAAGGTTGTCGTCTTGTATTTTTCCAAGTAATAGTTTTGGTTTGAGGCCGGTTATGTGACATCATGAACTTTGTGTACGTCACAATTGAGTCCAACTTGGTATAAAGGGTATTACAAAGGAAATTCTTACTTTATGTAATCCTTATAAAGCTAGTTTGCTCAATGAATTGGAAATTCTCTTGATTCGTGTCACATGATAATACCCTTTATACCAAGTTGTATGACAACAATATATGCATCCTTTCTTTGTAAAATTTTCAATATACAGACTATAGTTTAAATCGTTCTACATATTTCTAACTAACAGTTGCCTAGTCTTTACATTATACTCACATATTGTACCTAAAAAGGTGGATTTTTTTTTTTTTTGGGTTTATGAGTTCTGTTAGATCCAGTTGCCATGGAGCCACATATGTTGAGGTAGACTCATTTACAATCATACAGATGTTGGGTTTCATATAAGCAAAACTGCAAAAGATCTTACTAGATACAACTTTATGTGCACCAAGATGAATAGCAAAGTATCACACTGACAGTAAGAAAATATTTTACAAAATCAGGCTATTTATTAGGTAATTGCTGGTAAATCTTATCAAGCAATAATTGGGAATCTGGTAAAATTATTACCAGATTCCTTCTCCTTTCCTAGCATCTGAGGATAAATTCTTTCAGCCTTACTAGCAGAAAGAAAATTATGGAACAATAACACATTTACGAAACAAAAATCTATCTGTTCAAATGTTTGTTCCACGAAATGAATGGAAGACACTCAGACACGGTCATAGGTGGAATTAAGATTTAAATTTTATGAATTCAAACTTTAAGGTTTTTAACATTAAACATTATTATATTTTTTAACTTATTTCAGACTAGGAGTGGACATAGGGTTGGGTACGCGGGGAAAAAAATTAACGAGTTCAGCACTCGTCATTTTTAACATGAAATTGGGTATGTGAGAAGCAGGATGAAGCTAGAATATGGGCTGCGGATTAGGCCGAAGTCAGTAGCTTGATGTATTTGTCTCAAAATATGTACAAAATATTAACTTAGACCCAGATAGCTTAAATGGAGTAGAATCCGCGCCCGTAAGTTAGCTCGTAGCCTTCTCTAGTTTGAAGGTCCTTGAATTTCAAACTAAATATTTTGGGGAAATAAGGGTTATCTTCCAAATGCCAATGCCAAAGGAAATAGGTAGCAAAACTTCTCCAAGAAAATTGAAAAAATCACAAGCACCAGAGAGTAAAATCCATCAGGAAAAGATAATCCAATCCCAGACTAAAATTTCATTTCTCTAAAGTCAAAACCACAATAATTTAATTTACATTAGTTGAATTGTTGTACTTGGAGAAACATTTTCTATCTTTTCATGAGACAGTGCCAGCTGCTTGTCATTATTCTTCAACTCAGAATTATTCAAACTAACTTTGGCTGAAGGGACAGAAGATGCAAGTGTTGGTGTCCAAAGCTGTGCATTTTTCACCTTGGAAATGCTTGCAAGAACCCCTAATGGTGTCACATCCCCAGTAACTGTCACCTTCTTAGCAGCAAAATCTATGTTGAAAGATTTCACACCTGCTCATGCCAATCAAAAAATTACAATTAATCAATGAGTTTAACTTATACGCCAACAGTATAAAAGATATTAACATAATTGGGTCGGTTCATAAGGTAATAAAAAGAAATTCTCTATATTAGCATAAATTGGTGACACGATTTTTTACAAAAAAAAATAAAAAATGGTAACTGATTTTGCTATCATATGTTAAAATACACTTGTTTCTCATCAATTTGAAATCAACTTCAACACGCTTATATAATGGGATAAGACACTATTATCTCCGGAACTATACCCGAAGTTGCTACGACACACCTTATCTTTCCCAGGGTCCTATTACCTCCCTAAACTTGTTTAAAACGGAATAATTACCCTCCCTAAAAGCTGATGCCCACTCTCATATGGAAGAGTGACATATACTCTCCTTGCAACATGTGTATTTATTTGTTTTTTTTTTTTAATTTTTTCAACTTACGTGTCAATTTCTTTTAAAAATAAAAATAAAAAACTGAATTTTCATTAAAAAAATGAGTTTTAAAACCCGTTTTTTTTTATTTGAAAATTTGATTATTTTAAACCCATTTAAAAAAAACATGGATTAAAAAACTGAATTTTCTTTTGAAAAAATGATTTTTAAAACCCTTTTTAAAAAAAAAATTTGAAAATTTGTTTTTTTTTAAACTCGTTTTTGAAAAAGAAAAAAAAACTGAAAATGGTTTTTTTTAAATATGGAAAAATGGATTTGTTAAAAATATCGAAAACTTGATTATTTTTTTAAAATGTCTTAAAAAATCTTGATTTTCATGATTTTATTTTCTTAGGACACTTTTATTTTTCAAATAAAATCCGGAAAAGTGTTTTTCTTGCCAAAATGTGAAAAAAACTGATTTTTTATAAAATTTTGAAAAAATTAATTATTTTCTTAACATGTGGAAAATCCGTTTTTTAAAACTAAATGTGGAAGACTAGATTTATTTTCAAATTTTAAGAAAATGTAGATTTTTAAGAAAAAAAAATAAGTTTTCCCTTTTTTATGTTTCTCACTCTCTCAAAGAGAGTGAAACACACTCTCCTTGCACATCAGCGTTTAGGGGGGTAATTATTCCGTTTTAAAAAAGTTTAGAGGAGTAATAGGGCTCAGGGAAAGGTAAGGTGTGTCGTAGCAACTTCGGGTATAGTTCAGGGGGTAATAGTGCCTTATCCTCTCATATAATTATGCAATTAAGTCATCAGCAGGGGAATTTTGTTACTTTTCACCTGTCTCAAACAAGATTTTACATGATATAAACACTACTGGTTAACTAAGCCTTAGGCAAACCATCAATGATTTTACCATGTAATAGTAGGTAAGTTATCATTTTGATCGAATTATTGTATGTTTATTATAAAGATTTACCTATAACTACATCATAAGTGATTTGATAATGTAAATTCCTTTTTACACTTTCTATGCATATAAGTTAAAAGAAGCAATCCAATTTACGAAACATTCCGCATTCATGCAAGGTCCGGGAAGGGTCACACCGTATGGGATGTAATAAAGACAACCTACCGTGACGCAAGCATCAGCACAAGCTAATTCTAGGGCTTCAACCCGTAAACTATAGGTCACAAAATAAGTTTTACTGAATGAAAGAAGGCATTGAGAAAAAGTCAAAGGGGCAATGGTCCTCCAACATAACCACAAAGAAGAAAAATTGTAATGAGAAAGTGGAGAGGCACACAGACCTTGCATTCTGGAGATGTGTTTCCTCATCTTCCTTTCACATCCTCTGCAGTGAAGTGAAACTCTAAGAACAACCACCTGCAACAAATATTCATTACTCTGTCTGTCACATATTGTCCCTTTGGACCACTTTCTACAACTAATCCTCCTACTTTATGATTCAAAACATACAAAAAGTTTCCTCACACTATGATGTCTAAAACTCCAAGCTGTAAAGTATCTTTTCTTCACTATGTTATAGAACACTTGAACAAGAAGAATGTTTTCTGTATCTTTCTGAAAAAGAAATTAAAATACTGTTAAATTAGAGTTGAGAGATTTTGCAATTTCATAAAATATCGGCAATAATCTATGTTTACTCTCTTTTCCACCAAATATGACATTCTTTCTTCTTTAGTCCGTTTAAAAAAGAACAAATTGTTGTTTTATATTTTGAAACTTTTTGACTTTAAATTTCATATTTACCCTTAATGACTTCTTCCTAATGTCATAAAAATGTCATGGCTTGTTTAAGACAAAAAGTTCTTAGAACACTTGTGGCATGCACAAAAATCTTTCTTACTTTCATAAATTTCGTGTTCAATCAAATACCACCATGCTATATAAAATGAAATGGTCAGACTACTAGTTTGACTAAGTGCCATATTATTTTCACAAATATGAACAAAGTAGAAAAAAAAAACTTGGAGGCCCAAAGAAGCTTCCAAGATTCATAAACTCTAAGGACTATGATTTGAAGAAAGGAGAAGAGAAATAATTGCACTCAAGGGTATGGTTTAATGGTTAATGAATAGTTGAAAATCATCAGATTTCATGTTCAGATTTTAATAGAGGCAAAATTACTAGGTGATTTTTCCTTATATATCTGAGTCTTGGTTGACAGCAACCTGATATCTAGGATGTAACAGGTACCTCGTAGATGAGAGACGAGCGAGCTGGTCCGTACACCACAGTTATCGAAAAAAAAAAAAAAAAAAAAAGGAGAAGAGGAAGAGGAAGAATTAAGAAACCTGATTAGAAGATGGTGGTGGCTTTGGTGGACAAGATTCATCAGTCTCTATCTTCACATCTTCCACAGAGCTACGATCACTTAACTTGAGAACAGGGTCAAAATCTGATAAAGCATCCAACACATGTTTCTCACTCAAAAGGTACCTAGATGAACCTGGTGGAGTTATAAATTCACCAGGATTTCTACAGCTCCAGCTTCTTGTCTTCATAACACCATTATTAATATTCTCATTTGCCTCAACACTGCTCTTCCTCTTCTCATCATCCTTAGGTTTCAATGGTTTTCTTGAGCCGCCCTTTCTCTTGGTTTCTTTGGAAGTTGATTTTCTGTCCTTGTTCTGTGGTTTTGGAGATATTGGTGAGCGAGCAGAGCAAGGTGCAGAGGCGGATTTAGGACCCGTTCTTCGCGAATCTCTTATTATGGGGTTGTACCTGAAAGAAAAATATATTTTGAGAGAATACTCAGGTTGTATTGGCTACTAATTGTATGTTTACAACTACTAAACACATCTATTAATACTATGTTTACAACTACTAAACACATCTATTAATACTATTCACAAAGCAATTCTAGTCTTTAACTTATGAAGTAAGTACAAGTTCTTAGAAGACTTCTTGAAAAATTAAGAGATATTTAACTGTTTGTCCATATATTTAGTTTCAAAGGATTGAATTAGTATCTGGAGATTATATCAAGTAAGTATTTGTTTAAACTGGCCCATTATTTCAATTTCAAGTTCGAAATATAGAATTTGAAGTTTAGAAAACCGGTTTTAGAAGTTTTTCAAGTTTTCACTTACAAACTTCAATTATGTTTTCATGTCTAAATATAAACACAACTTCAACATCCAGATACCCTTTTTCAACTTAACTTCAAATACTGTTTTTTTTCAAATATCAACCAATTCATGTCTAAACGATTAGTGAAATGGAAAATTATCAACTTGTTTCAAGAAAGGAATTAATTCTAGTAGTACCTGTCGATTGCACGGCTGCCTGAAATGCTGCCACCACCGAGTTGGATAGTAGAAGAGGAAGTTGAAGATGAAGAGCCTAATTCTTCCATACTAAGACATATTGCTGTTGCAGCTTGGGATGCACAGAACATATCTTTCATTTTTTCAAGAAAATAAGTTGAGGGGCAGAAATGAAGTATAACAATAATGGGAAGTAGTAGTAGTAGTAGTGAAGTTTGAAGGCCCAATGGTTTAGAGAATCTGCAAAAAAAAGCTTTTGTGAAAGTAGAAAGAGTGAAGGAACTCTGCTTTATGATTGAAAGTCTTAAGAGAGAAAAGGGAATAAGAAGAGTTGATTGAATTGTTTGGAACTGATATGTATACTGTTTACCTGTATTAATTAAGTTCACATGCTGTGCTAACTTATGACACAGCCTGGAGATAAATTATTTTCATCTTCTCAATTTACTCTAATTTAGTTACTGCTGCAACAATTTTAACATATGTTGTGCTTATGCTTAGATTCTTTTAAAATGTTGTTATACTCGTGTCAGTCTTCCAAATATTCACTATTTTTGGAGGATCCCACACATATCCATCAGCTTTAGCTTCTAACTATTATTATGTCTTAATCTCAAGCATGTCATGGTTGATCACGTGAGTTCTCACTGTTCATCGCTCTATTTATGTTCATCTCAATATGATATTATACAAAATAGTAGAATACAAATATGGGGAATTATGGTCTATACATTATTTCCATGTTTCTATTAAAATGCATTTCTAAGAACTTATAAATGAATTCTTTTATATATTAGGTTAAAAAAAATATATTGCTAATAAATAAAAATTTAATTAATACTTTCAAGAAATAGCCAGTGTTTGACACAGTTATGCACTCTGTCCAATTCTTACATGCACGTGGATGAAGTGCCCTGCACAAATCAAGAATTAAATTAAAAAGTAAATAATATTGGTGAATTATGAATTTATAAAGTAAAATAAAAGAATTGGAGGATGACACTCGTGGACTGGGTTTTCTGATATATTCAGTGACAGTTTCCTAAGAGTGCGCTTCGGAATCATTAATCTAAACATTTTATTTTATGTTATAATAAAGAGATAAAGGGTCGAAAACACACCCTAACTATTTTTTTTTTTTAATTTCATACCTAAACTATCATAAGGTTGAGAAAACTACTTAACTATTATTATCTAGTTTCCAAAACACACTTGAACTAAATGTGTAAACTCATTCTTCAAAAGGCAAGTGAAGCTGAAATTTTCCCAAAAAATTGTCCACATGGCATAAGTAATGCTATGATGGCACCTACATGAAAATTAAAAAATAATATTTTTTTTTACAAAAAAAAACTATATATTTTTTTTTACAAAAAAAAACTATATATTTTTTTTTAAAAAAAGCTGCATTGTTTTTTTTTTTTTTAAATCAGCATTTAAAAAAATGAATTTTTAAAAAATTGTAAAAAACATCAAAAAAATTCGAAAATAAAAAAAATGATTTAAAAAATGGAAAAGTTGATTTTTAAAAAAGTGAAAACTAAATAATCAGCTTTCTTATATTTAAAAAAAAAATAACTTTTCCATTTTTTAAACTAATTTTTTTATGTTCTATAATTTTTGATATTTTTTTTTACAAAAATTATTATTTTTCAGTTTGTTTTTTAAAACAAAATAGTTTTTTTTTTAATTTCCATTTAGGTGCTATTGTAACATTATTTATCCACGTGGACAACACTTGGCAACATTTTTATATAAAATGAAGAGTGTAGATCACATGCCACTCAAGAATAATTTGAGGTATGTTTTACAAACTAGATAGTGATAGTTTAAGTAGTTTTCTCAACCTTTTGATAGTTTAGGTATGAAACTAAAAAAAAAAAGTGATAGTTGGGGTGTGTTTTTTACCCTTATCTCTATAATAAATATATGTTTTGTATAATAAAATTGTCTTCGTAAGACCTTTAAGTTACGGATTCGAGCCGTAAAATTGGTTATCGATGCTTGAGTTACTCTAAGCCGCTTACATTATACCCATTTGCAGTGTGGCCCTTCCTGAATTCTGCATAAACGTGAAATACTTTGTGTACCGAGTAATCCTTTTTAATAATATTATTTTAGGAATACAAAGTTCTTAAAAGTAAACCATTAAATTGTACCCTTGGCATGACCTGCATATCTGATAACTAGTAAAGTAACTTACAGAGAGACAACAATCAGAGTTATAATTATCAAAGTTAGCACGAGAATGAGACAGTGCAACGGCTAAATAATCTGAGGACACCCAAAAAAAAAAAAATCCTCTTATGCAACTCAAAGTTCAGATTTCATGTGCAACGGTTCACTTGTTACGCTACAAATATACAATTTTTGTTTCATTCAATTCATGGGGGTTTTAGCAAAATGCCAAGCTAAATTACTTCATTTATTGTCTTTCGTTACGTGTTATTCCAAACTAACAATATGGTAGTGACTAGTGATATACATTTTCAGACATAAGCAACAATTATTTATACTGTGCTTTATGTGAAATTGACACTGTTCGAAAAATATAAGATAATTAATGTTTTAAAAGGTGGGGCATAACACTTAATCAATTATAGTACTTATTGAGTTATTGTGCAGGATAAAATTCACAATTCACAAATAGTCACTTTTCGGTTCTTGAAATTGAAAATAGTCAGCGTCATCGTCCCATAAACTCTCACTTATGAAAATTAAAACTCGATGACGGTGCTTATTTTTTAATTACATGACTGCAAAGCACCTAACCGTGCTATTACTACTAGTATGCATGTGCCGTGTTGACCTCAAAACATGTACTATAAATCTCATGACTTTTTATGTTTAATATTTTCATAATACAATACAAATGTAAAAATAAATTATAATATGAAATTATACGTGCATCATTAAAATGATTCTCTTGAAATTTTAGGTTACATTAGTCTTGCGAAAGATGAAAAATTGGATTAATTTATCCTCAAATTTCTTGTCATTTCTATCCCATTTTTGGACAACACCGTACAGCCCCAATTAATACTTTTGTTTTACTGAAAACTATTTGGCGTGGAAACACGTTGCAACCTTACTATGGTCTATTGGGGGGGGGGGGGGGGGGGGGGTTTCTGAAGGCAGTTCAATTAAATTAAGGTTCAATGTACTCACTGTAAAAGGATCAGAATTTTGAAGGCTCATTGCCACAAATAATTTTGCAGTAGTAATTTTTCAAGCATTTAATTCTCTGACTGATTTGCCCCACTGGGGATGTAAATAATGGGACAAGAGTCTATTTGGAAACAGTCTCTCTACCCTATATAGATACGGGTAAGGTCTGCTTACATGCTACTTTAACCCGTCATGCCTTTACCTATTTAGCATTTTTTCAAAATTTGCCCTGTTCTGCCCCGCCAAACCCCCTATTTCACATCATAAGAATTTTTTTTTGGACCGCTTTTGCATATCGCAAACCAAACTAAGGATACTTTTGTAAGTGGTCATATGGTTTCACTTTTTGAAACCATTGAAAATTTGCATGATCAACTAGAGGAAGAATATCAAATATAAAGGTCTATTAATTAAAGTCTAAACATGCTTAGACAAATATCAAAAGGACCAGACTGAAATATATCCCTTGCTGAGGGATTAAATGTGTAGTTATCCCTATTTATTCCAAAAAGAAAAATGTGTTTTTTTTTGTTCTTTTAATATAATCCTCTGGTATGTAGTACCTATTGACTCTACTTATTCAAAATCACACCACGTAACGTCCATTAAACGGAGAAGCGCTCTCTATTAGAAGTTTCTCCACTCTCAAGGCTCGAAAAGAACTGCTATTATCTCTTAATCTTTCACAAAACGAAACATTTGTAGAGTCGGCGGTCCAATAGGAAGAAGTAAGAAAGGAGAACACTGTAAGAAAGGAGAATACTTTTATTTGGTTGAAGAATAAGAATATAAGAACCATATTCAGATTCTAAGGAATTTATGCCTTGTCCATTTGCAAAACGCGTTCGGAATTTTCTTTTTCATATGTTGAATGAATGGGAGTTCCACAGAATCAGATGCCTTCATAGCACAACACACAAAGGGTCTTTTCCTTCTTCTCTTCTTCCTTTTCCCTTTACATCCTTTCAAAACACATTACCAAACTTTTTTTTTTTTTTTTTGGAGCCTTTATTCAGATATTCCTTCATATCCGCTTTTACAGATTATTATTATTATACCAATTATTTCTATTTGTTGCTGCTCACAGATATGTTCTCAATTGCACTTTCTTTATAAACTGCTTCTAGAATAAACATAGTGCCACCTTGTCAATTTCATTGTGGTAAGGTACAAACAACCAATGGATCTTATGATATTCAATTCCAACACGGTGATCAACAAGAAGGGATGGTTGGAAGCTCTCCACCCTTGACTAGAGATCTCGAATTTAAGACCTGAGAATGGAAAACTTCTTTGAAGGGAAGGCTTTACCCCTTTAGTGGGCCTTCCCGAAACAAATTTGAATTAGTCAGGCCAGTGAGCTTTAAATACCGACCGGTTAAACCAACCAAAAAAAAAAAAAAAAACAGATTCCAACGGATGAAATCTGTTATGGCAATTTCAATAGAGTAAGTATTATAAGGCCAAAAGATTGAGAAATGAACCACCATTCAGAGAGTGGCTCCACATATTAATTCACAAGAATAGTTCAAAACAGTGCCTGCAATAATTCAATGCAAAGCCAGGAAAAAGCAGAGTAAAAGACCAAATTACTTGTTAAAACCAATACCAGCAACATATGATATTAACTGAAGCTAAAAGCTCAAAACTTTTTCCCTGTAGAATTACATGATGTGTATTGGGAAAAAACATCAAAACCAAAAACCGGATACACGAAGCATCCACCTAGAGCAGTGGTTGATGTCTGAGCATTCCAGTAGCTATTGCAATATTGATACAAAAATGAAGAGGGAAAAAAATGAACGAATATCAAATTCGTATATTAGCAAGAACAATAAACAATACACTAAGCTTGGTCTATACAACCTAGTGTTGCTACTACTCTTAATTAGTTGCCTTTCCCTTCATCTTCATTTAAGATGCGATTGCGAAAATCATTGACCATGCGAGGCAAACCGTCCCTCAAGGGTACTTTGGGCTCCCAGTTTAGCAGTTCCTTTGCTCTGCTGATATCTGGCTTCCTCTTGTGAGGATCATCAGCTGTGTTAGCTCTGAACTCAATAGTAGCACTTGGATCAATCACTTCTTTGACAACCTGTATTCCCAAGTTAAACGATTTGATTGATTGATAACATAACTAAAGTTAAACCAGATAACAGAAATAGACATTAGACATATTTTGTAGTCGAAAACCTAGTGTGTCGAATACCACTTCAGAATCACTGGATTTATTCATGGTGGATAAAACTGGAGTTCCCATCATCCACAAGTTTATATTTGAAAAGACAATCTGCAACACTTATTGACTTAATTATGATTTTCTAGTGTTGTAGACCTGCTTCCACTAAGCATGGATTAACATGAGACACCAAATTATCTATAACAAAAAACAAATGCTCTATACTTTTTTCTTCACTATTTATTTTCTTTTATCAAAGCCCTGTTTCTCAATAAGCATATAATGTGCACTAAAACTACATACTACTCCATCCTAATTTCTATGACAGTTTCCATATTGGCACGTCCCAAAATGTTTCACTCCGTTCAATTTCTATACAATTTCACAAATTTGAAGAATTCAAATTTTAAACTCTACTGTCATGGTTTAAACATCAAACTAGTTTTTAGTCATTACTTTGATTTTTTCTTCTCCTATCGCCACTATAATATGCCAGATTTAACATTTTGTACTCCGTGTCGAGTCACATGCCGTCATATAAATGGACGAGGGAGTATTATTGATATAGTAGGAGCTTATAGCTAAATATAAACACAGAATAGGGCGGCATATACATAGAGGGCCACTCAAACTTGGCACAGAGTTTTCATTTTACACTTTTAACTTTATGTGGTACCTATTGAACACCTTATGTTAGCTTAAATTGTGCCTATCTGACACAAACACAGTTTCAAGTAAACAAAGGTGTGTAAACCTCACTCTCTTATGACGTGGCAAATCAAACCATTGAAAAAATATACATATCAGCAAATAAAGAGGGGGAAAAAAAAAGAGAGAGAGAAACATAAGAAACTAAAAAGAAGGTCAAAATATGCAAAAGAGAGAGGGAGAGGTGGCCGGAAATGAGGAAGATGAGCTTTTGGTTGTTGTGAGGTGCTTTATGGTGTACACTGATATTGGAGTTTGTTTAATTCAAGAATTGGAGAGGATGTTGATGTTTATGTCTGTCTTCATGAGCTTTGAAGGTGGTACAATATTTTAGTGCAGGAGTGTTGGAAAATGAATTTATGGTCCTGGGTCTTGGAAGATACGTGAATGGTAAGGTATAAGGATAATGGAAAAATGGGAGCCATCTGCTATGGAGAAAATGGACAGTGAGTGGAAGAGTAAGGTTTATGAATTTAACAGAGAGCTCAGGGGAGATGGGTTTATGTCACGTGCTTTCCATGGCTAAAGGAGGAGAGGCGTCGTGGTGGTGTTGGTCAAATCTGAAGAACAAGAACGAAACACTGGTGGTGCTAACCAAATCTGAAGGAGGAGATGGTATGGCCAGATCTGAAAAAGAGAAAGAAGGTGGTGGTGGAGGCTGTTGGAGAAGGAATTTTTTTTTTTTTTTGAGAAAATGGCAAAAAAAATAGTTGCCGGAAATTCAATTTTCCAGTAAAAACTTTACATTTTCGGGCGAGAGGTGGGTATAATATTGGCTTTACGCACACACTGGGAGAAGTGCTACACACACATTTGTTCATGTAAGCTAAGTGTGCTTAATAGGCACAATTCAGTGTAACATGAAGGGTTCAATAGGTAGTAGGTACTACACAGAGTTAAAGTGCCAAAATGAAAACTCATGCCATGTTTAAGTAGCTGTCTATGTATTTTGCCCACAGAATACATTTGACACCCGGTGCATCAAATCAACAAGTAGCGCCCAAACTACTAGTGAACAAGTAAACATTACAGCAGAAACCATGGCTAACCTCGGCAAGCTCTAACATGGTGAACTCTCCTGGGTTTCCCAAGTTGAAAGGGCCAATGTGCTCACCCTCCATTAAGGCCACTAATCCATCAACCTTCATCAACAGAAAGTTAATTGTTTTAATATCATTGTTTGCATTCCAACAGAATGATAACCACTGTTATGAATATTTTAACCATGCATAATAAACAATAATCAAGCTGGCCAGTTGGACTTTTAAATTGGACAATCCACGGCATTTTAATGAATTTTTCATATTCTCAAAATTGAGATGCAATAGGGTAATGCACATATAAAAAGCTTGTTTGCACAAACACGTATACATTTAAAGTAAGAAATGTTCGGTCGTTATTCTAAACCAGCTCATAAAAGGAAAATAGCAAAACTCTATGGTCTGTCAGTTTGGCGAAACCGCAATATTTCACACTGTTAGCATCTCCAATGTGCATCCTTAGACAAGTCATTCTATTAACTGATGACCAATGATTAAGGTATCATCCTTCACAAGGTATTCAGTTAAGAAACAAATCAATTTGTACTTCTCTCAACCAACGACATAACAAAGGCTATTAGTCTTCTAGAGAATTGTTCAATTTCTACAGCATATTTCCAGATGTATTTACAACTTCAAAATATAGCGCCACTTGGAAGTTTCACATGTCAGGCGAAACATCTAGTGATATGCATAGTGATTCTAATAATTGAACTCTGTTTAAGAAAAAGACTGTTTATGGCAAATGGTTTTAGGATATTTTTCAAAATGAACATATAAAACTAACTTGAGAGCTGCAATTAAGAGATTGTCTTCCCACATCTCACACATGCAAAAGTAGGCACAAAATTTCATTTCACAAAAATTTCCTATTGCAGTAACAAATGATAGCATACCCTAAACCCTAAGTAGACCACTCATCCGGAATAACATCTTGCTCTGAATCTAGTGTTCACACAAACTCATACTATCCAATTAGCTGCATGCTGACTGCTGAAAGTTCTTCAACCGAGACTCATAAGTCCAATTTTTTATATGGGCACTTGCCAAACTCAGACATGCAGGTGATAATTATTTAACTAGCAAAGTTAACTGAGAACTGAGCATTTAATTGGACAAAATAGTGGCTACGTTACAGTTAATGATAAACCCTCTAGTTTTAACAATTTGTTTCCTATAATACAGTAGGAATGTACTGGAACAGAACTTCAAGTATTTCCTTTACCCCATTTAGTCTCTTAGAATTTTAATGAAAGCAATATCTCCTTTTAGTATTCGGGTTAGATTTTCCAAATCCAACTATATAGCATTTATTACATGGTGCTGAAAAGCATATAATCACAACTCAGGATGCTGGCTAGACAGTTCAGTAATAAGCATGATGCTAGATAGATGTCATCACTCTGTAATTGTAAAGCAAAGATCTTATAGTAAAACCGTGTACTTTCCCCATCCGTTTTGTTTGACCTACTTTTCATTTTAATCGTACGTGTAAGGATTTGCATCTTTCCCACATGGAGAAATGACAAATGCTCAAAAGTCAAACCTACATATAATAACACCGTGTGATATCATCTTGAGTAACAGGAGACACCTTTACACTCTCTTCATATACAACAACAACAACAACAACAACATACCCAGTGATTTTGCACTCTCTTCATATCTTCAATTAATTATTGATTTTGCAACCTCAGACCTATAACGTTTCAAACTTTATCCACTTAACATCTGCTAGCCAAAGGTAGCTCAATTAGGGACAAAGGGCGCAGTATCTTCTAAGAAATTGGTAAAATATTTAGTCCATTAAATAAAGCAAGTTAAAGATGAGGACACAAGGATCTACTCGCCACCGGATTTAGAATTTCACTTTACAAGCTCTTTAGCAACAAATGTAGGGAACATTGAGTGTTTGCTTAAAGTGAAAATAATGGGCCCCACTTGGAAGAAATGTGGAATGTTGTCTATAACATGCATCACCATTTTCCAATTTATCGAAATGATTTATGTTTCCAAGAGGTTGATTTACGTTTACAAGAGCTTAAATCAAGCTTTGCAACCACAACTACCCCACCAGTTAATCAACCTAACACAGAGTTAACCACCTTCTACTTTCCGACCTTTAACTGATATCATCTACGAGACATTCTTCTACCCCAATCTACTAGCATCCTTCTATATGCAGTGAAGACAATGATGACATACTAAGGCAGAGACATGGATATGGAAAGGGTAATTTGTTAAAAACTTACCAAGTCAGAGACATATTGAAAGCTTCGTGTTTGCTTCCCGTCACCATACACTGTCATTGGTTGCTTGCGGATGGCCTAAAAACATAATTTTAGAAAGAGAAAACAAATGGATCGTTTAAAGGGAGATTCAGTTTACAGCAGTGATGTTAATATAAGCCGAGACGACAAACCTGCGCGACAAAGTTGCTGACAACACGTCCATCATCGAGACACATGCGAGGTCCATATGTATTGAAAATTCGTGCTATGCGCACCTGCATATGAATATTATGGGTTGTAAACTCTAGGTCGTCTATGATACACTGTCAGAGAGCAAGTGTAATATGATACTAATTACCGCTCATTGTATCTTTTTGGTTTTGCATGCCATAAAGTTGAAAGAGACAGTTAAATACCAAGTCATAAATAGAAAACTGATTAGGATGGATTCTTATATCAGGAGTAGAACTGGAATATAAAAAATTGTCCCACTGTCATTGCCTCTATTCCATAGGCTCAAGATACAACAACAACAACATACCCAGTGAAATCCCACAAAGTGGGGTCTGGGGAGGTAGAGTGTACGCAGACCTTACCCCTACCTTGGGAGGTAGAGAGGTTGTTCCCGGTAGACCCTCGGCACAAGAACGGGCATAGGCTCATGATAAGGTAGAGTTTTTTCAAGTTCTCAAAATTTTAAACTGCAAAAAAGTACTTGCATGACTTCAAAGCAGCTAGAAAGTTGTTCACTCTTTACTTCAACCAGAAGAGTTGTTTGACCACCCAAGTATTCATTTCACATAGAATGCTAAAATCTTTAGAATGGAAAAGCACATTCAAAATTTCAAATGCACATGAGCATTTAGCACATCACATGTCATAACAATTTGCAAGAAACACAAAGCTCTCATTACCTCAACACCTGCACCACGATGGTAATCCATAGTCAAGGTTTCAGCAGTCCGTTTTCCTTCGTCATAACAGCTCCTAACACCTGGATATTTCAAGATGCTCCAAACATTACTAAAACCATCTGATAGAATAACTTATAAACAAAACCAGAAATAAATTATTGAGCCTGCTACATACCTATTGGATTCACATTTCCCCAATACGTTTCCTTTTGTGGATGCTCAAGTGGATCACCATAAACCTCACTTGTACTAGTTAGCAAGAACCTTGCACCAATTCTCTTGGCAAGGCCCAACATGTTAAGAGTACCCATCACATTTGTCTTGTAATCACAATTAAGGAACTCAAGTACATCCAAATTAAAGAAGACAATAAAACGGCAATTAAGCATGTCGGAAATTCCTTTTTGAAATGGATGTATGTAGGAAATTCCTTAATAATCATCAATAAACTCCTTTGAACTGACAATGGAAAGAATAGACAACCTGGCTAGTTAAAAGGCAATTACAAGCTATGTTGCACGGACTCTTCAAAAATATCATCGGGTGCGTATCGGATACTCCAAAAGTAGTGCATTTTTGGAGAATCCGACACGGGTGCGGCAACGAAAGTGAAGAGTCCGCGCAACTTAGATTACAAGTACTCCCTCTATCCCAAATTGGTTGTCATATTTCGCTTCTCGAGGCCAAACTATCTTACATTGGCAAACATATTAAAATATTTTTTTCATCAAATTGACATAAGAAAAATTGCATTTTGTAGTACTTTTCGTATAGTTTTTGAATATCTAAATTCTAATCGTAAGATATTGAGTTGATCTAATCTAATTTGGCTTAGAAGATTAGTCTCGGGAAGCGAAACATGACAACTAATTTGGAACCGAGGCAGTTAACTTTCTATAACAAAAACGGATTTGATAACTCAGCAAAAGATGGTAAATGACATACCGTGCCGATCAAAACTACATTATACGTGTATATAAGTTAAATCCATAAACCCATGCATCACGAGAAACAAAAAAAAAGTTTTTATACAAAAAAGAGGTTTTTAAAAGCCAAATACAAGTAACTTTCTATAACAAGCATGGATCGATAACTCACAAAAGATAGTAAACAACATACTAAAACCTATAAAACTAAAATATCCCTATGCATAATATAAATCCATGCACGTACGCATCACAATGAAACAAAAAAGAGGTTTTTATACATAACAAATAATCAATGACCTGCCATTTATTACCTCAGCCCATTTTAGCCAAACAAACTTGACCAGCCCATTTTGACCCGCCCAAATCCAACTCAACCTGCCCATTTGACACCCCTAGTTAAATCCATGCACACACACATTGCAAAGAAACAAAAAACAGCTTTTTATACATAACAAACTTCAAAATAACCCAAAAGTAACGATATAGACAAAAAAAGGATATAATAGTTTTAACAGGATTATACCTATTATGAACAGGAGAAGCAGAACAAGCTAAACAAGGTTTTTATGCATAACAAATAATGAGAAATTAGCCAAATACAAGTTACTTCCTATAACAAGCACAGATCGATAACTCACAAAAGACGGTAAACAACATAGTACACCCTATAATACCACAACTATCCATATATATATGCACGTACGCATAAAAATGAAACAAAAAAGCCGGTTTTTACACATAACAAACAATTCAAAAGTAACAAAGGATATAATAGTCTTGACGGGATTATACTTATAATGAACAGGTGAAGCAGGACAAGCCAAATGATAGATGTGATCAACTTCCAGTAAAATAGGTTCAACAACATCATGTCTAATTAACTCAAATCTATGATTCCCAAAATGATGCATCAAATTTTCTTTCCTTCCAGTAAAAAAATTATCAATAACAATAACATCATCACCTCTTTTAATTAACTTATCAACTAAATGTGACCCTACAAACCCTGCCCCACCCGTTACCACAACCCGCATCCGTTTCCTCCCTATCCCAACCGGTACCCGACCCGTACCCGTACCCGTTAAGAAACTACCACTATTGCTTGTCTTAAACGGTGTGGTAATAGCTGATGTATGTGTAATTGAGGGAATTGAATCGTGTGATTTGGGGATTTGTGAAGATGGGTTGATGAGAATGAAGAATGTTGACCCGATTAAGATACCAATAAGGATGAAAAGGAGACGTTGTTCTTTAAGGAGGTAATTAATGGATCTAGGAAGAGATCTGGGGTGTTTGAATGTTTTTGGAGAAGATGGAGGGGTGTTTTGTGAAATTGACATTGACATTTCTTCATCTCTTCTGTGATTCATTGAAGATTGTGTGTGCAATTTCATTCCTGCTTTTTTGTTGGTTATCTTCTAAATTCACATATATTGTGAGTAATTTTATGGATTGGAATCTTTTTTTTATTTTTTTTTCAGGTAGAAGAAGAGTTGATTGTTTTTCTGTTTTCTGTATTTAAAGGTTGAGCGGTTGCATTTTTTCATACATAAAAGGAAAGTCTATTACCCGATAAGCTCAAGTTTTCTCTATTTAAAGTTTTTGAGTAAAATGACAAAAATGGTCTTTTATGTTGGGTATATTTAAAATGGTTTCTTAAATATAATTTTGAAAAATTATAGTCGTTTTAAGTTTACTAAGTATAAATATTTTAGTATTCATCTAATATTTAACGGAAAAAACTCATCAATAGTTTGGCTCATTTATATCATCGAACTGTAAAAAATGATTCATTTATGCTGCTCATTAATAATTTAGCTCATTTATGCTATCACCGTTACCAAAATGACTCATCCATGTCATTTTCATTAACGTCGGTTTTATAATACCATATATGTCACGTGGCCTCCAATTAGAGGTCTACGTTGTTTAATTAAATCTGCCCAATTTTAAATCCCAAATTAATAAAAAAATTCAACCCATACACCCGACCCCCCACAACCATCTAGTTGGAGGTCACGTGTCATATCTGGTATAGTAAAACCGGCATTAATGGCATGTTGAGTCATTTTGGTAACGGCGATGGCATAAATGAACCAAACTATTGATGAGTGGCATAAATGAGTCATTTCCGATAGTTTGATGATATAAACTATTGACTAATGGCATAAATGAGCCATTTCCGATAGTTTTATGGCATATTTGAGCCTTTTCCGAATATTTAATAAACTCTGGCAACTAGATTTTATTTTAACTGTAAGAAAAAAAATATAATCAGAAACATTAGAAAAGCACTGTCAAATTTTAAAAAATTTCATACCAAAACTGCACTAAAATGTCAAAAACAGATGCACCAAACTCTATCAATACCAAAAAAAGGAGTAGACCTGCACCAAACTCTATCAATAGCAAAAAAAATGTGCCTTTAGATGTGAATTCATGTTAATTTCACACTTCATATTAAATCTAACTACCAACATTTGTTAAGTAGGCGTTTGGCCATAGATACCAAAAATAAATTCACTTTTTTTGGAATTTTTGAAGTTGGAGTTGGGTTTGGCCATAGTTTTTGAAATTGTAATTTTTGATGAAATGTAGTTGTAAAAAGTGAAAAAAATTTGAAATTCTGGAATTTATGGCCAAACGTCCAAAAGTAAAAAAAGTGAAAAAAAATTTCGAAAAAAAAGTGAATAATTTTTATAGTCAAACGGCACCTAAATATTTGAGAGGAACCAAAAGTGCTCACATTTACCAAAAGTTTTTTAAAGATCTTTCCGATGCTTTTTGGAAGCCAAACGTCTTTTACAGAAAAGTAAAAAAAAAAAAAAAAAAAAAAACTCTTTCCAAAAGTTGTCCTATGGAAAATAGGGAGAGTGTTAGCTCAAGATGCTTTTCTTAGTTTCATTCAGAAAATGAAGAAAGTATTGTTATCCAAAAACTTTAAGATTAAGGAGGTAATTTATCCCATTCAATAACTACGGAGATAGTACTATACTATTTATCAAACTTATATGAGTTTCTCTTCGCCAAAAACGAACTTTTCTAAGTAGGCGTTTGGCCATGAAAACCCAATATTTTTTATTTTATTTGGTATTTTAAAGTTGGAGTTGTGTTTGGTTATAGTTTTTGCAAAGAATATTTGGTTGTTTGAATGTGTTGAAAGCGAAAAAAAGTGAAAATAAGGTTTTTGGTGTTTTTTCAAATGAAATTTTCACGGCCAAACGTTGATTTTCAAATAATGTGAAAATATTTTCTGGAAAAAAGTGAAAACATATCATTGCCAAGCGGGCCCTTAAATATCTCTTTTTCAAGACTTTCTAGGCTCTAGCTTCAGTTTCAAGATAACAAATGCCCACACATGGCGAAAAGCCTTGCTTGATGCAAAAGCTTCTAACTTCTAGCATTAACTAACAATATGTAATATGAACTTTCATTTTAATTCTTAAAATAGACAATGGACCAGAACATTTATATAGAAAAGGAAATAAATACCATTTCAATTTTGTTTTATGCACTCATTAAGAGAGATGCTGTGATTTAAGTTAGAGGTTCCAATCACTTCAAAATTAAATATTATGCGTGTTTGCGAAGAACCGAAAAAAGAAAATAATTAAGAGGAAAAAAATCTCAATACGAAAGTTCCTAATGAACAAAGTAAATCATAGAGAGTAATCTTTAAGCGAAAGAAGATCCATCTTTAAGCCTCTCTTAACTCCTCATAATTAGACTTAGGCCTCATTTGTTTGCACTTAATGAAGGTCTGAATCTGAATGGTTCAGACCTTAGATCATTAAGTGCATTTATTTACATTAAAGATCTAAGCACTTATTTGGTCTTAATATGCCTTAATTATTAAGATCTTGAACAAAGTCCTAATATCATTAAGATGTATTTTGTACGGATAATTTTTACCACCGACTCCACCCAACAACTCCTACGAACCACCCCAACCCTCCACAACCCACCCCATCCCCCAACCTACCACCACCACCACCTCCCCAACCCCCTCACTCCCACCCGCACCACTACCCACCCCTCCACTACCCAACCGAGTTGCCCATCCCGAACCCTACGCCTCCACTCACCACCGCCCTACCTACCCACCACCCCGACCCATAAACCCACCCACCAACAGTGCCACACCCACACCTACCCCCACGACCCACCTACCTTACCCCCAAACACCCACTGCACCACCACGACCCACCGCCACGTACCAATCCCTCAACCCCCAAAAGCCCTACCACCTCTACAAACATCTCCATCATTAGTAGTAAACAAAAATGCTTCATTTTTTATCAAATAATATTTTTATTTTATTAAATATGTATTTATTTTCTAATATTTAGATACTTTCTTATTTGAATTGTATATTTATTATATTTAAATAAATACATTATGCACATTCAGATGTTGAAAAACAAACAATCTTAATTATTCAGTATTCAAATCTAGGGACAACATCTTAATCTTTCAAACGTCTTAATCTTAATGAAAACAAATGAGGCCTTAGCGCATGATTGCAAGAGCAATGAGGTTGCCAGACCCAAAATATAAAAATTGAAAAAGAAAACAAAAAGCAGTGACCACAGTGGGAGTCGAACCCACGACCTTCTGATCCGAAGTCAGACGCGCTAATCCACTGCGCTATGCGGTCAGATGAACGCTTTTTCTGCATATAATTATTTAAAACTACACAACATCTTCAGAGTCTGAAAAGTAAATTTTGATTTGAATTGAGTTTTGCAAAACCATTAAAATGCTACAGCGGCTGGTCTCAGAAAAGCTTTTGAAACTGCAGAACAATAATCTTTTTATTTTAGAACCAAGAAATCTGAAAGATCGGCAACACATGTACAGCTCGAAACTCAATAGATATTAAAATAACCCCCCTAATCCTGACAAACTCATGTTATTGGAGCTGCTCAAACTCGTGACATATGTCTAACCCATACATTATATGATGTACTTTCTAGTACTAGACCAAAAGTCCGTGACCGAACAATAATCTTACTAAACCTAATTAAAATTTCAAACCTATGATCTTATTGTTCCATTTCGCTTCACCCTTAACCATATATAACAAGTCAATCTCTATGCGCCCGTCTAAGTAATATTATCCTCCGCCAAGGCTGAAAATCAATATACATATTTCTCTATATGATTAATTATTTTCCAAAGATTGGTGACAACTGACAAAGAACTAGAATTACAGCAAAAGAAGAGAAAGGGTATCGGAAATTATATAAATGAAGATAATTGATCGATATATCTCTCCATGTCAATTGGCCATGATAAAACCCATTAAAAGGACGTTACTCCCCTCATATTCATATCTTCATGAAGATTTAATGACAGAGAATGGACATACAATAAATAGTCAACAACATGATTCTTCACAAGAATAACCAACACTGAGCCAGGCTGCAGTACTTTCATCAACTTTCAATATTTTGCTATCTACATACATCTATAGCTATCCATTCTGTCATTGTAATATAAGAAAAATTCCGTTCTAATCAAAATAAAGAAAATTTTCAGTTAATCTTAGGTAGGATCTAGAAGCAATAAACGAAGGGCTACAACGAGCATTAAGACGTGTAGTTAATGTCCTTAAAAAGCATTGGAAGTAGAGTCATTTCCTCCTAGCATGGCATGCTAAACACAGGTTAAAAGTGCAGCCGAAACACAGCTATTCACATAAAAAAAAACTGTCAGATTCTAAAAGCATTTGTACAAACACAAAAATAGAAAGCTTACCGGAAAGGTCCTATCATAAAATGAAACTTGTTCATTTAACACTAATCAATACATGTTATATCAACTCCCTTATCAGTCTTAATAACCAATAACTCATGCTCTAGGAAGAATCCCATTGCTCAACAACATCCGGGAGCATGAGGTTGATTAAATAAGTGTGTAAAAGTAAAGCAGCAGATAGCATAAAACTGAAACATTAAACCATATTTTCCTGTACATTTTACAAATGTGGCACCAAACTGGGGATGCCTCCCATGTACATGTGAGATATATGCTATACCATTGGAGACACTGTACAACAGACATCCTGCAAAAGACATACAATTACCTTCTGACAACATGAATTTGCCTACCGCAAGCGCAAAAAATAAAACTATGAAATTTCAATGGCGTTATGATTTCTGTACACTTCCCCTCTCCTCATCTCCAACTTAATACTTGAAAGAGTCCAGGAATAGACCAAGAGTCAGCCCGGTCTTCCAATAATTGAACATAGTGATGAGACTCCTTGCCTCATTTATTATGGGAATAGATCTATACATGAGAGCTCCAATGCCCTCCACCACAGCCACAGCTAATCCAGCAGAAATAATATCCCAATCACCTGTCTGCCCTATTACAGTGGCAAATGCGGTTGCACAATAGAAACCCACTAAGAAAAATAGCAACTTCATTGGTAGATTGTTCTTCAACACCTTAATTCTGGCATCTAATTTGGCTAGAAGTGCCTCGATGGCCCTAATAAGTCGAGTTCCACCGCTGCTGCTGGTTGTAGGAGAAGAATTTAGTCCGCTGCCATCTGCAGCACTTCTTATTGACCACGCCAGCCTCCTATATTGGAATTAAACTCTGAGATACATGGGTAGAAAAGTCTCATTTTAAGTCTATGAGCAACGATCTAGAACTAAAGAATGATTAGCATATAGCATATAACATACGTTTTCTTACAAGCCCCGGGAGGAACTTTTAAGGTACTTAGCTATTTGAACAATGTGAGAAGGCTCAACAGAGAGAATATATATATTTTCCAAAATATTTGGTAACCCAAAGCATATCATAATTGGGGCTAGGGAAACTTGTAGGAGTGCATAGGACAAGCAAACTTGGACTCAGCAATGGAAGTAAACTTGGAGTCAGGCAAGACAAATGGATATTGGAAGAAGTTATTCAAACTTAAACCAGTCACTGAAAGAATCAGTTACTTTAAGTAGAAATCTGCAATCAAATTCATTAGGAAATGACTTCCACTTTACGAATTGATGTTAACATTCTTATTTCCTAGTATAATAATTACGATTTCTATCTACCGGCTGCTCAGTTTCTTGTACTTTTGAAGAATGATAAAACAGAATCTTCTAATGATCTTTAATCCTAATAACTTCACTTCTCCATACAGCATGATAACCAGTACTACACAGACTAGGTAACGAAAATCCCTAATATCTGTGCATATTGTGCTTCTTGAAAAAGAGAATTTTCTTTCAAGGGAAATTAAACCTGGGAGACCCTGCTGAAACCAGACATGTTTCCTTCTTATGCATGCAATCTACTTGTCATGGAGGGGAAGGGGCAAAACCATCAAGCTGCATCAAAGTTTCACATGACAAAGGGAAAAACTCACTTGAATTTCCTGAAAGAATAAGGCTGGACAAACTTAATAACAGATAGTTGGAAATCCATGATTCTGCCTAATGAATGTGCAGCTTTCCTACGGCCAACAGCTCCAATAAGTCTTGATCTAGTATGATCAGCACTCAAATGCCTACAAGTTGTTGGACCGCTCGGTAAAGCCAGTTTGGCTGCCATGCTATGTTGTAATCTGTTTAAACAAAACATAAGGATCAGTAAGAACCATGAAGAGATTCCCATCTCTGAGAAGGGGGTCCAGACAATTTTGGAAAATGATATATTCCATATGTGTTTCTTACTCCTGGAATGATTCAACTTTTAAGTAGTAAAAGATATGAGACAAAAGAAACATTTTTTCTCCGTTATGTAACACACTTTTATTTTTTAGACAAATATGCCCAAGAGACCAAGACAGCTTTAGCGCAACTCAACTAGCCTATTGAAACCCACAAGCACAAGTGCTGAGTAAACTGACCCATCAACCGAAGCAAATGAGCTCATGGGTGTTGTAGTTGGGGTTCAAACCAGGTTGTTATTCTTATGTCTCAACTACTGACCTGTCCAAGTATAACCATTTCAATTTGATGAAGCATACCATTTCATGCAATTTACAAGATTGAATTCCCTCATTTTACACCTACCCTAATTGGAAAGATCCACAAAAAAAAGGAAATTTCTGGAGTTGACTCTCACTACTATCTTTGCTCTCTTATCTTTAGTACTTTTTGCATCTTCTTGATGCCATTAATGCAATTTTCTTACTTCATCAAAAAAAAAAAAACACCAGGAAAGTTGAAGCTTGATAAGGGGTGGGTGTTTAGAGACATCAAATTCTGATTGACCACACAAATCTCATCAGAATGTTATACTCATCACAGTAGGTAGACTAAGCCAAATTTCAATTATAGCTTCAAAATCAGTACTACTATTATTACATTACATCAATGTGCCAAGCTTCTGTAGTCAAGAAACAATTTATTTCTCTGTTATGATAAAATTTGTGTCGAAATGAACCTTCAGCCTAACTCAACTCCAGAAGCTAGCTCATGACTCGAGGGTTGCTCAAGACCAAATAAAGATATAATTTTTCCTCATCCTACCGATATGGGACTCAACATTACCTCCTACCAGTATAGGTACCAGGTACAAGAAACAACTACAATAACACAGAGCAGATACATTTAAAATTCTACCATTGAAAAATGATAAAATTAGGGTTTTTTCAGAAGTCAATACCTATAAATCTTCTGATTCTTCGATCAATTTGCGCCGGTGAGAAAAGACACGTGTCAGTCGTCTCAATTCCGCCGATTATAACTATGTAATCGGAACAGTGTCTGTATTGTTTCGGCTAGCGGGTCACCCGTAACCGGTAAGCAATTGTCTAATTTCAATTAGTTGTCATTTTGTTTAATTCTCTCCTAAGGTTACTTTATTTGGAAATAGTTACCGAGAGATTATACAATTTTAGTTGTACATTAATTCCACTTGTATAAAATTTCTTTATCCAATCTACTTTTTGATATTATAGTTTTTTGTCATTAGAATTAATTAATTAATGTAATGTAACTAAAAATTATGTCAAACATTTTATAATTGTTAAATTAAATAAAGATAATTTTTTAGGAGAAAATTAAGATAATGTATCCTTAAATATGCGATAAATAATTACATCTCATCATTTTTTTGAAATATAATTTTTTTTATTTGAATGACTTTCTTATTATTATCAATAGGTTTGTGTAAGGAGACATTACACTTAACTCGTTTTTGATGTTACCTTTGCAGAGAAAGGAATTGAGTGTGTGATCAAATAATCCATAAGCTTATACATGAGATATTAGCAAATAAAGGGGCAACTTACCAGAATAACTATCTAGCTTTTAAATTCAGAGGCTGAGCCAGAATTTGAAGTTTGTGGGTTCGAGATTCTTATTCTTTAAAGTTACTGGGTATTAAATTAACAATTTGTACATATTTGATAAAAAATTTAATACAACTATATGGTTCAGATCAGAGCTACTGGGTTCGGCCGAACCCATGCCCAAAGGGCTAGCTCCGCACTTGTTGTTAATGATTACCTTTTATCAATTTACAATTCGTTGTTAGTTTATGGCAAATTGACTGTATTTGAGTGTATTGAATACACTGTTCAGTTATATCCAACCTTATCTGATGCTACGTGTATTTGACTGTATTTAAATACATGCAACCTTAATTTCTCTGAATGCATCAAAATGATTGTATTCCAGTGCATTTAGATACACGATGAATATGTATATTTTATTGTATTGATATATCCTTTTGTTTTGGCTATATTTGAATGTATTCGAGCTCTGATCGGCAAGGTCGCCACGGGCATCGCAAAATTGAATGTATTCGACTGTACTTGAGTGTATTTCAACAAAATTTAAGATGCAAAATTTCAAATGCACTGTATTAAGTCAAAAAAAAATAAAAAAATAGTGTACAAACATATGTATATATTATTATTCAAACAACACAAACATTTAAATACATCTAGTTTTGATATGAGAAAAACTACGTATATAGCAAAAAAATAACGAATACACTCAGATCTAATATACAACATGCCGGCCTATGTACCTCTTGTGAAGGCAGCTGTGCTAAGTAAATTTTCCCAAAAAATTACACTTTGCATCAGGTATATCATAAGTTTGATTACTTGGGCAGTTGGGCTGGGCTACCTTAGGCGGGCACCAGTTAGGCCATGTACCTTTAACATTATTTTATCACTGATTGATCAGAATGTTTCTCCATTTGTATACTTGGCTCATTTTATAGTATCTGCTTATTACAACTATATTTTATAATTTAGTGTAACATTAACAATGCTAGTTCTGACTCACAAGTGAACATAAAAATTCAGAATATTAAAAAATAACTCATGAGAAAGCCTTTTGTAACTACCAGCAGTATACAGAAACGCTTGTTCAGCCATAATATTTGGGTGAAAACATAGACAATTATTTAAGCCATGATCTCAATTTCCAAATCTCTTGAAGGTTAGGAATTGTGTTTTCTGCTGAGAATTTGTTGCATTAAGTGAAATTAACAGGACAGCCAAAAAAATAGCACAGGGGCATCACATGTTTTGTATCTGCACAATTAAATGAAAATTACTACAGTAGTAAGTTTACCTTCTCTGTGAGATACTTGAATGCAATCTTGTTTTCTCTGGCTTCATATATGGTTCATTGTTGAATATATCCGACGTAAGATATTTTGAGTTATTAAGAATTTATGTTATGTACTTCCAGTAGATAATACCCTTTTTTGAAAGATAAAGAGGGACATTATTTTCGGAATGAATTGTCAAACATGTAATTCTATACTTGCACAAACATCATAGATTCCCCAGTTTATGGTATAGTTGTTGTACAAATGAACTTTGGCGAACCTAAAATGTTACTACTTTGTCCCATTCCATGACACTAATTAGTCCTAAAACATGACACATTTCTATACTTATTAATTTTAACTTAAATTTCTCATTTACCTTAAATGAGATGATTTATAGTTACGCAAATATCTATAGTTCGTTTTAAACCACAAGTTTTAAAAAAATTCTTTTTATTCTTGAACTTTGTGGCCAGTCAAACACCATCATATAAATTGAGACGGAAAGAGTACATGTCCAATTAACTAATTTTTCTGAATACTCCAAATCCTAACGCTCGCGCGTGACGAAATTCAATCTAGCTAAATGCCTTAAATGTGGTTTAATTCTAGAAATAAAATCCTTGGCATGTTGATGTAACGAGAAGAAGAGACTGCCTGCAGATAAGTGCAGAAGTAGAGCTATTTATTTGTTCCGCACAAGAAAGCAAGAGAAATATCGAGCGGAAGGCAATTTATTTAAAGGACTAATTCGCCCTTGCAACAACTCAGGCAGCCACGCAGTGAGCACAAAGCTAGCTATTCTTTCGCCTTTTACTAAAGAATACCGTGTCACATTGCAATCAGTGGTATATTCCAATTTTTTGAGGGGTTTTCTGATTTGAGAACCGCATAATTCCAGTGATATAGTTTATTTTATGATACATATTTTGTGGCTAAGTTAAAAAGGTTAATGCAATGTCTAGTTTGAAAAGATTGGCAACAATTTCTTCTCTTTGTAGAATTTTTGCATCCATGGACATGCCTAAGTAACACTTCAAAGGTTATTTGTGAATTCAAAATAAATAGATATACTCCGTAATATATAACCATGGTACACATTCTATCTACATTAAACTTTTCTATTCATTAAAAGTTAAAACTCATGATGGTGTAAGATAGTTTCTATCCTTTCCTCAAGACAGTAATAGAAGTGGCTGCTACTATTGAGTTTCCTACACTTTTTGTCGAATGCATCTTTAGTATTGGCCAATATAGTGTTGGCACTGTTTTGTAGCCGAAAAGGCTGTTATGTTTCCAATGTAACTTGGGACGCGAATTTTGAACATCCTAAACTACTTGAGTTAATCTTTGGAGAGAATTTTGAACATTCTAAACTACTTGAGTTAACCTTTGGAGAGAATTTTGAACATCCTAAACCACTTGAGTTAACCTTTTGAGTTTTTTTAAGGTATTCAAAACTCATATATATATATATATATATATATATATATATATATATATATATATATATATATGCCGAGAGTGTTCGGGTGAACACCTGAGTGCACCTAAATCGACCCTGACGGCAAATACCGGAACTTTATTTGGTATAATAATTCGGTATCTGGATCCACTTCCCTGACTAATTAATCAGAATTACGTGGTATAACAAGGCCTACTAAGGAGGAATCACTTTCACTCTCAGGGCTCGAATTTGAAAATCAATAAATACAATAGAACTAGACCGAGGTGGTCTTACGGTTTAATTGGTCACGTGGCAAATTTTCATATAGCGTCGGCATTATCATAGGAAAATATCTTCTTTTGCGGGAAAATACATCTGATCAATAGTTACAAGCCGTTGAATATTTGAGTTTCTGTCACTACATGCCTAACTTTTACTAATGAAACATATTCTCTCCTTCAGTGTATGACTGATTTCTTCTTTTAGTTGTACGCCAAAAGCATTATGTTATGTTAACAGCTGCATGCCATACTCCTAGAGGTCCCTGACTTATTTTAGAATTAGTTTAGAACACGTACGTATTTACTACTACATTGATACATGGGCCATTTTCTTGTGACCTTTTTATGTACTATAGCGGTGATCCAGCTAAACATTGCTCCTCTCATTCAGGCATGCAATTCATGGTACGTTCTTCGGTTTATGAAAGCTCTCTTCACACTTATCCGCACGACCATCTAACCGAACACAGCCTTTTGTGTCAAACTGGTCAACGGAGCTATTGTAGATGAGTATTGTTATGTATTATTTGTGTACATAACTGTAAGAGAAACCAATGGCTGACATCTTCACCAAAGGTCTTTCGCGCGTATTATTTGATGATTTTTGGGACAGTCTAACCGTTCGTAAACCTCCTGCTTCGACTGCGGGGGTGTGTTAGATTATGTAATTATTTAGTAAAATATATTTTGTAATCTTCTATTTTAGGATAGCATATGTTAGAATTATTTAGTCAAATTAGTTCCTAATTTGTAGCCCAGAATTATGTTGTAAATTATGTATATCAACCCATTCAAGGGAACAAATTATTCAAGGAAAACATTCTCTTACAACATTAGCAACCCCTCTGTATTATGCTTCAGCACTTGACTTAGATAGAGTAGGTTGGCGCTTGGAAGACCAAGAAATCAAGTTATCCCCAAAGATAGACACAATAACCCGATGTGGAGCGTCGGTTGTCTGGGCACCCTCCCCAATCAACATCTGTATATGATAGTAGTGACTGTAGAGAGAATTTGTATAAATGTATGCCAAAGTCAATCGTACCTCGAATGTAACGCAAATTCATTATTTTCCTTCGTCTATCTACTCTTTCTTCGGAACCTGACTCTATCATTTTAATGCTTCCATATGCTGGACTTTGGGGTCATGCATAAACAAGCAAACCTGTTGGACGGCGTATGATATGTCAGGCCGAGTGAATGTCAAGTATTGCAAAGCGCCTGCCAGACGACGATACTTCGTAGGATCCTCATATGGGGCGCTTGAAGAAGCGCTGAGTTTGTCTTTTGTGTCAACTGGAGCGGGTGATAAGTTGGTATTTTACCAATTTATCTCTTCTTTAATCTTATATTTTTGCTATATTTGCTTGATAAAATTGTGCATTTAGTATCCTTTACATCTATTTTACAGGTTTTATTTGATTTAGAAGTGATCGGAAGAAACCAAGTGAAAATTAAGTCAAAAAGAGGCCAAATGGGACAGTTTTGCAAAACTGTCCAAACTGGACAGTTTTGCAAAAACGGGCCAGATCTGCAATTCCGAAATTCAGTGGGTATTTGTCATTCTTTCAACTTGAAAGAATGAGGTTACTATAAGATGAAAACTAGGGCAAAACATTAATGATCTTTTGGCACAACACAAGTTCTTGGAGGCTAGGGTTCATCACCAACACCTTGGAAGAGAAGATTTGGAGGCACCCAATGAGAAATTCTTTACCCATTTCTTCTACTCTTGTTTTGTGTTGAATGTTTATGTGTGTAGTATTTCATTTCAATACTTGAACCTTGTTTATGGAAGTATACATTGTTTAAGTTTGGATTGAATCTCTTGTTTTGCCTATGTGTTGAATGATTTTATTCCTAATGAAGTGAGTTATTGTTTCTTTAATTAATCTCATTTTGAATGATTCTTAAGGGAGTAGCTAACCCTAAGACTTGCCCATTTATTTCCGTTTAAACTTGGAAGAGGCAAACTCGGGATTGGGAAAGATTAATTAACAAGAATTTGGGGCGTTAACCCTCATCTAATGGAAATCGACCTAGGGATAGGCGACACCACTTGTAGCCATATTCGGGTGTTCTTAATGCTCCTAATTGCTTTAGGGATATTCAATTAGGTAGTCTAGTTAGTCTTTGGAAGAAGCTAATTTAGAGTCATTATCCGAGGCTAAGTAATATAAACTCACCATTATTTGTAAATCATGAAATACATTGGATCGTTACTTGAGCGTAGTTTCCCTTGTATCCATGCTTGTGGCCATTGATCATTTTACTTGCTTTCTAGGTTAGTTTACATTTTTGTATTAGTTATAATTTTCTCTCAAACAAAACCAAAATATTATCCATCGTTTGGCTTTAGCGTAGTTGGTGAAAATTCCTACTTTTCCTACTCGCCTACGTTATTGCCCATTCTAATTAATATTTTTGCAAGTTAGATTAAATCCCAAACTAACCCAAATACGGCAAATTGTTCCCCGGCAACGGCGCCATTTTTGATAACGTCCAAATCCACCCTATTAATTAGAATGGGCACGGTCGTATGCAAATATATTTACCCAATTATGAGTCAGGGTCGAATCCCACAGAGAACAATATGTAGGCGAGTAGGAAAAGTAGGAATTTTCACCAACTACGCTAAAGCCAAACGATGGATAATATTTTGGTTTTGTTTGAGAGAAAATTATAACTAATACAAAAATGTAAACTAACCTAGAAAGCAAGTAAAATGATCAATGGCCACAAGCATGGATACAAGGGAAACTACGCTCAAGTAACGATCCAATGTATTTCATGATTTACAAATAATGGTGAGTTTATATTACTTAGCCTCGGATAATGACTCTAAATTAGCTTCTTCCAAAGACTAACTAGACTACCTAATTGAATATCCCTAAAGCAATTAGGAGCATTAAGAACACCCGAATATGGCTACAAGTGGTGTCGCCTATCCCTAGGTCGATTTCCATTAGATGAGGGTTAACGCCCCAAATTCTTGTTAATTAATCTTTCCCAATCCCGAGTTTGCCTCTTCCAAGTTTAAACGGAAATAAATGGGCAAGTCTTAGGGTTAGCTACTCCCTTAAGAATCATTCAAAATGAGATTAATTAAAGAAACAATAACTCACTTCATTAGGAATAAAATCATTCAACACATAGGCAAAACAAGAGATTCAATCCAAACTTAAACAATGTATACTTCCATAAACAAGGTTCAAGTATTGAAATGAAATACTACACACATAAACATTCAACACAAAACAAGAGTAGAAGAAATGGGTAAAGAATTTCTCATTGGGTGCCTCCAAATCTTCTCTTCCAAGGTGTTGGTGATGAACCCTAGCCTCCAAGAACTTGTGTTGTGCCAAAAGATCATTAATGTTTTGCCCTAGTTTTCATCTTATAGTAACCTCATTCTTTCAAGTTGAAAGAATGACAAATACCCACTGAATTTCGGAATTGCAGATCTGGCCCGTTTTTGCAAAACTGTCCAGTTTGGACAGTTTTGCAAAACTGTCCCATTTGGCCTCTTTTTGACTAAATTTTCACTTGGTTTCTTCTGATCACTTCTAAATCACATAAGACCTGTAAAATAGATGTAAATGATATTAAATACACTATTTTCTCAAGCAAATATAGCAAAAATACAAGATTAAAGAAGAGATAAGTTGGTAAAATACCAACTTATCAAACCCCCAAACTTAAACTAGAAAAACTGTCCAGTTTTTGCTTCTGCAAAACTGTCCAGTTTCTGAAAAAACTGTCCAGTTTTTGTTTCTACAAAACTGTCTAGTTTTTGCTTTTGCTAAAAACAAAATGGCATCATATAATGAAAATTGGTTGGATGGTAGTTGTTCATACTTTGATGACCCATGTCCATATTGTGGAGGACCTCACTTTTGGCAAGATTGTGTAAATGCTCCCGGGAGAGAGATGTGTGCACCGTCTCAATCCTATGATGGGAATATTTGTAATATATGTGGTGGTCAAAATGGACATTGGAGTGATTGTCCTAATTATTTTCCTTCCCCTCCCCCAAGTTGTTCTAATGAAAATATTAGTTGTGCTTTTGAGTTTGATAGGAACAATGATATGGCAAACGAAGGGAAAAGTACCGGATATGAAGGTATCATGGAATTGCTCCAAGCATACTTTGACCGGGAAAGGGAGGAGGAGCGAGAACTCGTCGGGCAATCCATTTTAGAAATGAACAAATCACTTGAGGATGAAAATTTTTCAATTTCCATGAATGTGCCTATTCCTCAAAATGAAGTAGTTAAAGAAGAGATTTCAAATTTACAAGATGAGCCCGAAAATTCTTGTGACCCCAACAAGAGTTGTGAAATTGAAGAAGTGGTTCAACTTGAAGAAAATGAGTCAAGTCATAAAGAAGAAATCTCCAATACTCGAAAAGAGGAAATTGAGGAAATGTTGAGTGGCATTATGGGGAGAAATGAAAAATATGGAAAAATTGTGGCCAAATTGTGGGAAGAAGTTCAACATGGAGATGATGAAACTGTCCAAAAGGTGTATCTCACCATGGATGGATTTTTACAAGAGTTGGATGACTCTCACAAGGAAGAACATCTTGACAAAATGGAAATTTTGAGCCAAGATTGGTTAATGAATCAAGCTCAACAACTTGAAGCCTATGGAAATCACCGTGAAGGCATTTCATGGATGATGGAAGAATTTCTAAAAATACATGTTGAGCAAAGTCAAGAAATGGAGTTGCTTGAAATTACTATCCAAAAATTGGAGGCCGAATTGAATGCAAAGATTGAGGCATGTAATGCTCAATATCAAAGGGCCATGGATTATAATTTTGAGTTGGTTTCCAATGAAGAAGAGGTCAAGATTGATTTTGATGAGCTAATGGCGAATTGCCAACCTACCAACCCAAAAATAGTGAATGATGCCAAGATTGAAGAAATGATACTAGAGTTGCATAAAAAAGTTCATGAAATGGTTTTTGAAGACTCTAGTTCATTTTTGGGTGAGGATGTCAAAAGTCATGCAAGTTTGGAATTTGAGCGCATTGGATCACATTCGAACCATTTTTCAACATTGTGCTTGGTTGATGATATGGAAGTTGAACCAAACAAGCCAATGGAGAATTTTGGATACGAAGAAGAAAGCGTTTTTAGTTTGAAGTTTGCTATGCCTAGAAGACAAAATGACATTCCTCACTCAAAGGCCAAAAAGTGCAAAATGCGACATCCGAGAGTTGGCCTCTTTGCTTTCCTACCACCGCCTCATGAGCATCACCGGAATCTTGATTCAAAGTTGGGGCGCAAATTCATATCTTCCAAATGGAGGGAAAAGTGGTAAAAGGTAACCGTCGTGCCGCGACGTTAACTTAAGCGCTTGGTGGGAGGCAACCCATCGTTTTAAAAAATTTAAATTATTTTTGAAATTTGATTTTTTAGAATAGTTTTGTTTATGGTTTTTTACTAATCTGCAAAGTTTCAGAATTTTTGGAGTTGTTTTGAGCAGGTCGAATTTTCGGACAGCCCCAAACCAGTAGCTGCTGAAAAATGCAGAAACTGTTCAGTTTTTGCAAAACTGTCCAGTTTTTGCAAAACTGTCCAGTTTCTGCAAAACTGTCCAGTTCTGAAAAACTGTCCAGTTTTTGCTTGTGCAGTGAGGACACTGCAATGTTTTTAGTTGGGGGTGGCATGTCGTAACACGCTATATTTTGGTTATGCTTGATTGTGTGCCCTTGTCGGGCTTATTTTGTGACTGTTGGTGTGGCTGTGGATAAACGTTACAAATGGAACTTGCTCAAATTCTTGAAAATTTCGTTCGTTTTGCATGTTGTGAATTAGTCACTTTTGTTATTTTATTTCTGTTCTTAGTTAGGCAGTTTAGGAGTAAAAATGGTGTTGAGATGTGATTTTTTACCCCTTGGCTAATTTTTGGCTTGCTTGGTACCAACTTATTTAAACCTTAACATATGAACTCTTGATTGTTGAAAAAGAAAAATGATTGAAGTAAGGTTTCTTGTTGTGACTTTTAGATTTAATTTTTGGCTCTTACTTTCACTAATTAGTCTCTTTAGGCTATGAGTGACTTTTTGAGTTCATTTGTTTCAATTGGTTCTTGGATACATATTCTACTTGAGTTTTCATGTGCCATGTGTGATGAGGTTTATTTGTGAGTTCTTTTGCATTATTTGTGGTCTAGAACTTGCCCGGAATGAGTTTCAAGGCGAAATCCTAGACTACACTTGGTTTGAAAAATGATGTTAGGCCTTCCTTGAACCGCTTTTGTGCCTTAAATATCCTACCTTTGCATATTTTCCCTAGTCAACCCCTTTTGAGCCTTTAACCTTTTCTTTGGCAACCATGTTACAAGCTTTAACCTTTTGTTCTTCATTGATCCATCTTTTGGTACCCTACCTCCTTAAGTGCGTTGAAAGTGCAAACATAGGCGAAAAGCCTAAGTTTGGGGGTGATGGTTGGAAAAAGTTGTTATGTGGGAGTTACTTTAAAGGCGAAAAAAAAAATAAAAAAAAAATTGAACTGTTAAATGGTTCCGTCGTTCAGTGTTACGGACCGTAACGTGTGTTACGGACCGTAACACCCATCGTAACATCATTAAATTTCCAAGTAAACTCTCTGGAAATTTGGATGACGTTACGGTGAGGTGTTACGGACCGTAACGTGTGTTACGGACCGTAACACCCATCGTAACACCATTGATTTCCATGTAAAACTTTCTGGAAATTTGGGTGGTGTTACGGTGAGGTGTTACGGACCGTAACACGTGTGACGGTCCGTCGAATGAGTTACGGTTCCTGTGCTATAAATGAATAACTTGAGTTACGGTTGGAGATACGGCTCGTAACACGATCGACGGTCCGTCGACGGTGTTACGGTGCAATGAAAAAAAAAAAAAAAAACTAGTGTGTGAATAATGGGAAGACTAAGTGGTGAAAGGAAAAATGAAGAAAGGGGTGGAAAAATTTCAAAGGAAGTGTGCTTTGATTGTTGAAAATTGTAGTGCTTAGGGAGGTTTTTGAGTCACTATTTCCAAATTATGTTCCTACCTTAACCATAAGCCTACATTACAACCCTTTAAGTCCTAATTGATTTTGAACCAAGTGTGTCTATATTAGTGGAGAAATACATGAAGGGCAAGCTTATGGTACTACTTGTGCAATTGAACATCTTTGTGAGAGAAGAGAGTTAATTCTTTCTATTTAAATATCCCATTTGTGTTTTGAATTACATTTTCTAAGTGTGGGATTCTCTCTTGAGTGTGAGGGCACATGAGAATTTAAGTTGTGAACTTGTTCCATTTTCCAATTGAGAGGAATGAACAAAAGAAAGTTGTTTTGTGATAAGGAGGCAAATTTTGAAGCTTTATTGTCATGACTTGATTGCTACTTTGATTAACTTGGTGTTTGAGCACTTGAAAAGAAAATGAAGTTTTTAAGAAGAAGTTGGTGATTCATATGTTTTGAATTAATTGTTGGTACCAATCAAAGTCATGTTTTTGTGCTTAAAGTAGACTTCTTAACTTGGTATGATGTTGGTGCACTATTGAGTAAATTCCTTAGAAAGAGATTTTATGTTTTGAATTGCTTGAGGACAAGCAATAGTTTAAGTTTGGGGGTTTGATAAGTTGGTATTTTACCAATTTATCTCTTCTTTAATCTTATATTTTTGCTATATTTGCTTGATAAAATTGTGCATTTAGTATCCTTTACATCTATTTTACAGGTTTTATTTGATTTAGAAGTGATCGGAAGAAACCAAGTGAAAATTAAGTCAAAAAGAGGCCAAATGGGACAGTTTTGCAAAACTGTCCAAACTGGACAGTTTTGCAAAAACGGTCCAGATCTGCAATTCCGAAATTCAGTGGGTATTTGTCATTCTTTCAACTTGAAAGAATGAGGTTACTATAAGATGAAAACTAGGGCAAAACATTAATGATCTTTTGGCACAACACAAGTTCTTGGAGGCTAGGGTTCATCACCAACACCTTGGAAGAGAAGATTTGGAGGCACCCAATGAGAAATTCTTTACCCATTTCTTCTACTCTTGTTTTGTGTTGAATGTTTATGTGTGTAGTATTTCATTTCAATACTTGAACCTTGTTTATGGAAGTATACATTGTTTAAGTTTGGATTGAATCTCTTGTTTTGCCTATGTGTTGAATGATTTTATTCCTAATGAAGTGAGTTATTGTTTCTTTAATTAATCTCATTTTGAATGATTCTTAAGGGAGTAGCTAACCCTAAGACTTGCCCATTTATTTCCGTTTAAACTTGGAAGAGGCAAACTCGGGATTGGGAAAGATTAATTAACAAGAATTTGGGGCGTTAACCCTCATCTAATGGAAATCGACCTAGGGATAGGCGACACCACTTGTAGCCATATTCGGGTGTTCTTAATGCTCCTAATTGCTTTAGGGATATTCAATTAGGTAGTCTAGTTAGTCTTTGGAAGAAGCTAATTTAGAGTCATTATCCGAGGCTAAGTAATATAAACTCACCATTATTTGTAAATCATGAAATACATTGGATCGTTACTTGAGCGTAGTTTCCCTTGTATCCATGCTTGTGGCCATTGATCATTTTACTTGCTTTCTAGGTTAGTTTACATTTTTGTATTAGTTATAATTTTCTCTCAAACAAAACCAAAATATTATCCATCGTTTGGCTTTAGCGTAGTTGGTGAAAATTCCTACTTTTCCTACTCGCCTACATATTGTTCTCTGTGGGATTCGACCCTGACTCATAATTGGGTAAATATATTTGCATACGACCGTGCCCATTCTAATTAATAGGGTGGATTTGGACGTTATCAGCGGGGCAAGGCTTACACTGTGACATGCCTGCCCTATCAAGAATATCCTCTGCATAAGAACTCTGAGACATAAAGAGACTATTGTTGTCTCGGGAGACAACAATCCCCAAAACATAGCTCAACGGACCCAAGTCTTTCATTGCAAATTCTGTAATTAACTTGGACATAATACCGAGTCTGAAGATGCAGTTAGAATAATATCATCCACATATAACAAAATGTAAGCAATATCTTTTTCACGGCAAAAAGTGAAGAGAGAGTTGTCAAATGTACTATGCGAGAAACCAATGGTTGCCACATATTCAGCAAAACGCTGATACCAAGCCCGTGGTGCCTGCTTCAAACCATAAAGAGACTTATGCAAGAGACAGACATGATCAGGACGAGCTGGATCCCGGAATCCAGAGGCTGATATATATAGACGGTCTCATTCAAGTTGCCATGTAAGAAAGCATTCTTTACATCAAGCTGGTGAATGGGCCAAGAGCGAGATAGAGCAATAGTGAGAACCACACGGATAGTTGCCGGCTTGACCACCGAACTGAACGTCTCGTCACAATCAACACCTTCCCGTTGAGACCTGCCATCACCTATAAGACGGGCTTTATGCCTCTCAAAAGAACTATCAGATTTCTGTTTATGCCAAAAAATCCATAAAGACCGAATAATATTAGCATTTGGAGGACGAGGGACCAACTCCCAAGTCTTACTATCAATAAGAGCATTATATTCATCTTGCATAGCATTTTTTCAATTCGGGTCATTAAGAGCACCAACGGGATTCCGAGGAATGGGGAAGATGGAATTAGTGGTGACACTTAAGGCTTGATTATGGTATTTTGAGTTCGGCTTAAAATTCCCATGTTGACTACGTGTAGTCATGCGATGAACAGGTGGGGGGATGGCAGAGAGGGGGCTGCTGCCGTGGTGGGGCAGCGTGGGAGAGGGAAGGGCTGGGGGGAGGGCTGCTGTGTGGGCAGTGGCAGGAGGATGAAGAGGCTGGCGGGTAGCTGGGGCAGCGGAGGTGGATTGCACGAGAGAGAGGGGGCTGCATTAGCGGAGCAGTGGCCTGGTCGTGTAACAATTGGATTCTCAATGGGGAATTATCATCATCCAAAAATTCATATGAGGTAGGAGATGGAGTATTTATTTGTGAAAAAGGAAAGGAATTTTCATCAAGCCACACATGCCAGGCTATGATTATTTTTCGTCTCGATAAGTCATAGCATTTGTACCCCAATGATTGGAAGGGTATCCTAGGAAGACACACGGAGTGGACCTAGATTGCAGCTTATGAATTTGTGTGGAGGGAAAGAGAGGAAAGCATAGACAGCCAAAGACTCGGAGATGAGAGTAGGATGGATTCTTTTGATAAAGAATGTGAGTGGGTGTCTTGTATGCTAAGAGTTTAGAGGGAAGAATATTGTGTAGGTACGTTGCCATGGCCAAGGCGTGATGCCAATAGGAGGGGGGCATAGATGCATGGGCAAGGAGTGTACGGACAATATTATTGATGGACTTAATTTTCCGTTCCGCCTTACTATTTTGGGGGGAAGTGTGGGGACAAGAAAAGCGGAAAAGCATCCCGTTTTGTTCACAAAACTTATGAAAAGGACAATTATCAAATTCACGCTCGTTATCACATTGAAAAGTTTTAATTTCTTTTTCAAACTGAGTGCGAATGAAATTTCGGAAAGACAAGAAGCAATTATAAACTTGGGACTTTATTTTGATGGGAAAAGTCCAAAGAAAATTTGTGTAATTGTCAAGAAATAAAACATAATATCTGTAACTTGAAGAGCTAAGAATAGGTGCAGTCCATAAATCACTGTGAACAATATCAAAGGGCATAATAGTAGTTGAAAGAGAGTCATAGAAAGGCAATTTAATTAATTTCCCTAGAGGGCAAGAATGAAAAACATTGTTTCGAGCCTTATTACATTCGATCAAATTACTACTGCGTAAAGAACTAAGAATAACATCCCCTGGATGACCTAAACGGGAGTGCCAGATATGAGGAGAGATGACACTAAAAGCAGATGGTGCGGAAGACGAGATGGCTCGAATTTCGTATGCTTGACCTTATTCCTTGATTGTATACTAATCCTTTTCTTTCGTCTCTTTGCATGTGAGGGAGCTGGACGTGGCTACTGCCAGCCACGGGGCTGCTGCCACCCAGCCGTGGGGTAGGGGCACGGTGGGGTGGCCCACGATTGTGGCCCCCAAGCTGCCCACAGTGGAAAATACCACGACGGGGCAGTGGGTCCCTGCTTCTGCGACGTGGCGGGCTGGTACGCCTGGGCAGTGGTGCGGCTGCCCCCGCTGCTGCTTTGTCCATTGCCGCTGCCACCACGGTTGTTGTGGTTGTCGCCTCTGCAACCGCGGTTATTTTTCTTTCCACGATTTTGCGAATTTCCACGATTGTTGAAGTTATTTTCATAATTATTGGGCTGTCCATTGCCTGAGAAATTCTGAGGATTAACATTGTGGGAAACAAGAGCAGCATTTGAGCCAGAGACGTGAATGGCGTCCTCGGCATGGCTATCTTCCTCAAGCTCAAGCATCGACCGGACAACGTCAAAAGATGGGAGAAGAGTACGGTGATGCACCGTCGTGCGAAAAGTTTTACATTCCTCCGACAACCCTTGTAGAAGGCGAAGCACAAGTCGTTCGTCGGAAACTTTGTGACTGACGTTAGCAAGGTTGTCTGCAGGAACTTTCAGCCTGGTGCAGTATGCTTTCACATTCGGAAAATCCACCAATTTGGTGTTGGTAAATTTTGCATCAAGAGCAAGAGCCCTAGCCGATTTGTTGTCCTGAAAAAGATGAACAAGGAGGTCCCAAGCCTCGGCTGCAGTGTCCTCTTGATGAATGATCGTGTTGAGAAGATCATTCGATATCGTGCCATATATCCATTGCCGAACAATGTCATCTAGCCGTTCCCATAGGGCCTTAGCAGCAAGTTTTTCGGCTGCAGTTGCCGGTGGTGGCATGATGGGGGAGGCAGGAGGCAGGATGTGATCGATCACCAAGTTTGCACGACAATGGAGCTTGAAGAGGGTAGCCCAGTTATTGTATTGGCTGCCTTCGTAGTCAAGCACAATAGGAATGCATAATTTGATATTGGTGACGGTAGTCGCAGGATGCAACTTGGAGGTGTCAGCCATGGAGAAGAGGAGGGAGAATAGCCGAAGGAGAGGAAAACGAAAAGAGGGGGGGGGGGGGGTCGGCGGCCAAGGGCTAGGGTTTTTAGGAGAACCTAGTCTGGTACCATGTAAGAGAATGTTTTCCTTGAATAATCTGTTCCCTTGAATGGGTTGATATACATGATTTACAACATAATTCTGGGCTACAAATTAGGAACTAATTTGACTAAATAATTCTAACATATGCTATCCTAAAATAGAAGATTACAGAATATATTTTACTAAATAATTACATAATCTAACAATAACAAACTTCCTTACTTTTGTACAGTTGAATATAAACGATGATGGTAACATCCAGTACAAGTGAACAACTATTAGATATGAAATTTAGCTTGAGAACTCGGATTCCTAGCCAATACACATCATTAGCGTCGGATCTAGCTGAAATACCCTATTTCCTAAAATTTTCATCTCAAAATTTGGTCTAATGATAGCAAGGAATTAGCTATCGCCTATAACGAGTAGTTAATACATAGATGGGATTTTTCCTAGAGAAATCTCTATAAGATGACAAAATGATGAAATGTCCACATGTGAGGACATGGAAGTAGTACGTAGGAGCCTTTCATTTATATACCTTTTTCATTTATTTTTTCCTGGTTTAGTGCGCTCTCCAATAATTCAAACGTACAAAAGGAAGCTACTGATAAAGTTACTGTTGCATGGAGATTGATCGATGTTGATGTAGGAAAATGATTAATAAAAACCAAAATGTGGTAAAGGCAATCAACAAAAGTATATGATCAAAGCTAGCACGCATGCGTAGAGGTTTTTGTATCAGTGGCGTCATGGCGGCATTCTATCTTAAGGATCCTATATATGGTCATCTCGAGTATCTTTAGATCTACCACCTTTTTTTTTAACCAAACGGGAGAAGTGAAAGTGCAGTAATCAACTAACCGATTTAGCTATTAAGATTTCCCCTTTAATTTAGTTCACTTTTGGATTGTTTGTTCCGAAACACTTTTTAGAAAATATTTTTGTTCATACAATTAACATACCAGTAATGCCTCCTGTTATCATAAAACTGATCAAATGTGCCATATTATGCATTTAGTGAACTAGTTACTTCTAGTGATAAACCGTTGAATTGAATTTAATTAATTCCTGTAGCTGCATGCATAACTTTTATTCTATATGGGGGACATGATCTCTGCTCCAGTGTGTGAATGTTTCATATATTAGGTGCAGGACAACGGCAATATGCTTTTTTAATTAACAGTGATCACGTTCCTATATAGGCCCCTAAGCTAGAAATACGTTCGGTATTTACGCGCATAATTCTGAATAGCTAGCTGCTAATTACCTACATTGCTGCATGTGGCTATTCTGTGGAGACCCCATTTGGTGAAAATGACATATTTTGATACTCCATTTATGTACTAGTTGGGTGCATAACCAACTTAGTGATTATTGTATAGTTGAATATACACTAGTAACTGAGTAACATCAAATACTTATTTATTTAACTTCAACGAAATTTTTGTTGTCGGCAGTGGCGGAGCCAGAAATTTTGATAAGGTTGTTCAAATGTTGACGAGTATATAATTTTTTCCGATGAATGAGTGCAACGAATTTTTTTTAACATCATCACTGCACACCCGCCTAAAAATTTATGGTCCATTTGATTTCGCAAGTTATTCTTGATAAATTTCATTGTTAGAAAACTCTTACGGTGATTACAATATCAAATGACAGCAACAACAAACAACAGCATACCCAGTGTATGTAATCCCACAAGTGGAGAACAACAAGGGGTATTCCGATAATGTTAAAAAGCGAGAGATAAAAGACTAATTAATTTTCTTTAAAAAAACAAAGAAGAATAAGAAATAAAGAGAACAAAGTTGGATAATAAAAATGTTCACATAAGCAATTAAAAAAGAAAAGAGAACAAAATAAGTGGTAGCTAACTTGCTATTAGATCTCGTTGTCTTCTTTTTAACAATACGCTTCTTCTTCTCTAGGAAATAGGAAAAGAAAGAAGAAAGATTAAAGGAGCTTCAACAAATGAGTCCAACGTAACTCCAAACCAACATAAGAATAAACCAAATGCAAATCATAACTCAAATACAAATAAGTTTAGTCGGAACATGGAAGAAAATAAGTGCAAATACAAATCAACCAAGTAGCTTCAGACATTGTTCGTATGTTTTCTTTTAAAGAAAGAAGATGACCAGCATTTGACGCAAGCTTTAATGTCACACCCCAATCCTGATAGGGCATGATAGGCACTCGACCCTTACTTAGAGCCGAGCGAACCCGCTGATTCTTGTTATACTCCTAATCTCACTGGACTCTTAAGTCACGAAATGAAATGCATAATGAAAGCTTTTAAAAAAAACATTCTTTTCGTTCTTTTCAAATCAAGTAAAATCTGTAATCATATGAAATCTGTAAAGTAATGCATAATGATATATCGGCTTAATTAGCCGCTTACAAGACTGACATGCTTTATACGTGACTCTTTCTGCAAAGTCTCTAACATAAATCTATATACCATAACATAGATACTCTGACTCGGTAACACTCCGGAAGAGAATGGAGCTCGCCAATCCAGTTGGAACATCTTCTAGCCATATCCTCTTCTCAAGAAGGGACGTCAGTACGAATAATGTACTGAGTATGTAACGCATGGATAACAACACAACACAAATATGAAAAGTAACATGGAATAAGAGAGATAACCTGTACACCGGAATGCCTCATAAGGCGGATGTCATGCATGCTTAGTCTTTAAAAAAACATTTATATACATATACATAGTACCATGCCCATCCATTAAGGCTCGGTGTTACATATATAGTATCATGCCCGGCCAGTAAGGCTCGGTGTTATCATCGTTAGCTCGCGTCCGGGCCTCCCGCATCCGGGGCAATATCATAACATGCCCACTGCAGTGGTGTGCACATCTACGTGCCATGCCCGGCCGACTATAACGTGGCGCGGTGTGAGAAAATACATACATATATATAAAGCATGAGTGAGAGCCAAATAAAAGCTACGACTTTATCGGAGTGACGTAAGGTCGGTAACCTCCGATTTATATTATGGAGCAATCATCATCGCTATATCTCACCTTGAAGGAAAAATTATTATAAGGTGAGATCAACAACAATGAATAAAATCGACATAATCATGAAATGAGCTCAATAATCTCATAAAAGCATTGATCTCATAACTTGAGACTTTTAACCATAAAATCATCATCATCATAATCATCATAGAAAATATCCTCATCTTTGACATCATCGTTATCATCGTAAAAACGTGTTCATCGCTGTTATCATAAGAGCTCATAGAATCATAAATCTCTGGTTTGGAAAATACGACATTTTGGTAAAATAGCTATGAATTATTAGGAAAGGAATTATGCATTGGAGCCGTAAACATTTAAATTTTGAAAACGAGGAAGATATGGAAACATTTATGAAGCCATAGCATCGGAATCATGCCTTTAGAAGCTCAATAATATTATAAGGATCACGAAATTCGTGGACTTCTAGCATTTGCGGAACCAATGATATTATGAGTACGACACAAAGGTTTATACCGAAAGGATCATGCCTTTAGAAAGAAGGGGACGAGCCTTAACATACCTGGAAGATCATTTCTCGACTTCCAACTTACTTCCTGTCTTGCAATTCACTTAAGATTATTCGTAGCCTCGGAATCTACATATACAACCATTCATATCATTGTTAGGTTTGTCATCATGCTTGTCTCAAGACTTTAATTAAAATCCTTTTAGATTCAGTCGAAATTCGGGCAGCATCTCCCCTGTTTATATGCCTAGCCCGAAATCATTATATCAACCACCAACCACCAATCAACAACAACAATACCAACATCATCAATACCATTATCCATACCAGTATACTTCCTAAAACATCCCACACGATGTCTTTTAAATTTCTCAACTAACCAACTTGTGATACGACTATGTAATAACTTTATTTCCGTAAAGAAGCCGAAATTAATACCAACAACATCAATAACAACATCCACAACATTCTACAAGATAAATATATATACTTTATCCAAAATTCTCTTCAAACCTCAATCCATGATTCAACAACATCAACACAACAAACTATAACATTTATTCTTGCAAATATTCCTTAATCAATATTGATAAAGAAAGAAATTCAATGATTCATACCTTGTACTTACTAAAGTGGCAAGATCTTCAATATCCCCTTGTTTCCAAGCTCATTCTAGCACAAAACGAAATTATAATCACGTCTACATGTTGCTCAGACTTCGATTGGTATTCCGTAGCTTGAATTTCACTCAAAATCCTCACTTTTAGGTGAGATTTAAGGGCCCTTTTTGTTGCTGAAATTTATGGAACATTTGGAGCATTTTGATGATGAAAATGGGGGGGGGGGGGGGGGGGGGGGGGTAGCCCTTTTATAGTGGGTTGGGCCGGCGGTATTGTAGCAGTACTGTAGCGCCCTGTTTCTGCGTTGATAGCTCAGTTTGTAACGTCTATAATTCTCTACTCCGATGTCCTATCGACGAGCGGTTTGTTGCATTAGAAACTAGACTCGACGAACTTCATTTTAGTATTTTTTTCACCTTTTTTTTTTTCGATAAAGGCTTTTGTTTCACCTTAAAACTCCTAATATACTAGGAGATACGTCCCTCCAAAGTTGACTAAAAATCTGCCCAAACATTTCTCAAATTTTCGTTGAACTTATTTTCTTCAATTTACCTGATCTCGAAATCTTCCGAAACTCTCCATACATGGTATTTATCATTTATTATACTTGCTAATGGGCATGTTCTTGTGTTTCAAAATAGTCTTTCCCGATTACGATTTACGAGATCGTAATTGTTGTTACATACTTCCCACGACTTGTACCTTCCAAAGCGTCATGGGACGTCTCCGACACTCTATTACTACGGTGATTTACGTGCCATGCTCATGCTCTGAAAATGCGGGGTATAACATTTAAACTGTGACTTTTAGTTAAAATTGAACACTCTTTACCTCTAAGTTTTCTATCTCAATTATTTTAAAGACGTTCAAAATTTAATTTATATCTAATTAACTATAATATTTAATCCATATACTAGTGCCATTTTCCAGTCAAGGGTGTGCAGGTCATCACCCTTGGCCATGAGTGGCTCCACCACTGTTTGTCGGTAAAAATATCTTCAGTTGCTTCTGTATGATATTTCTAATTCTAGACCTCTAAAAAATCAGCAGTACTTTATTTCTTCCCAAAATGATGAATTCTCATTTGTCAATATAATCAAACGGGATAACACGCACCTTTAATATGAGTTTGTCTTGACATGGAAGTACTACGTCGGACTGCCGGAGCCCCTTTTTTTAGCTACTGAATGCATGCCATGCCCTTTTAAAAAAAAATCTTGGTTACCACCAAAGGATGTGGTGAGAGGATGAGGCTTCTCCGTTAATCAGAGGTCTTAGGTTCGAATCTTGAATATGAAAAAATTCTTCGTAGAGAGCGCTTCCTCCAAAATGGGGCCCTACTCGACGCCAATTCGGATATAGTTGGGCTCCAATGAGGGTACTGACACGGGGTGGAAAATAAAAAAAAATAAAAAATCTCGGTTTAACGCTCTATCCAATAATTTATAAGAAACTAAAATATAGCTATGAACTTCATTGTTAATCCGTCGCTAAATAACTCGTAGCTAATTTTGTTATTTTTTATAATCTATGGCTAATCCATTAGTAAGCTTTTTTGTTACTTATGATCCAATTTTGTTGTTTCGCTACTGAATTTGTCCGTTGCTAATTTCTATTTGTTTAGTATAGTGGTATATGATCAAGGCTAGCTAGCATGCGGTAGAGGTTTTGTATTAGTGGTGTCGTGGCTGCGTTATATCTTGAGGATCCTTTATGCATATCAATAATATAATGTGCAATACAATTACTCAAATTTATGTGTGTACACCACTAAACTGTCATCAATTAAGTAGTACAACAAGTGAAAGTTAAGACCTGTATATAAAAGGGAAGATCCTTTGTTGAACAATTTGGTGGTTATATCATTAATGTGTGTTGATCTGCATTGTGTACATTGAGTCATTGATATTGCTATACGTTACTATATTTTTCCTCTCATCTAAATTGGATCATAAGTAACAAAAACTCTTACTACTGGTCCTGTTGCCAATCTTTAAGGCATAACGAACAAGAAAAAATTTCCATCATCCATGAAAACGAAACAGAACCTTTAAGGATTTGAACCCTAGGTAAATTTATGTCAGGGCTTTGATTTGAGTTGTGGTTCCGAGTATCTTTAGACCACTTTTGGCCTTTTGGGATTGTTTCTTTGGAACATTTCTCAAAAATATTTTTCCATTCGTACCTAACATACCCGTAATGCCTTCTATTATCATGAAACTCACATGCGGGTCTAAGATTTCAAGTTTAGAAATTTGGAATTTTAACCATTTTGACTGGGTTCTAAATTAATCACTTGTACATTTTAAACTGATTTGCTTAAGATAAGTGCAAAGTTTATGCCAATGGAAAGATATTGTTGGCTCCAGTGTGTGAAATGTTTTCATTTTTTAGGTGTAGGCCAAAGGCAATATACATGTTCCTATTCCGGGGCCCCTATGGAAATTCTAGAACAAGTTTTTTTGTATTTAGGCATATTTCTGAATAGCTAACAGCTTAACAACATTGATACATATGTGTGCCATTTTATGGAGGCCTTTTTGGTGAAAGTGACATATTTATGTACTGCTACTTGAAACGGAACAAAGTAGTGACTTTTGTACGGTTGAATATACAAAGAAGCTAATTACAGTAGTCCAGTCCTTCTGGTCCATTTTACTTATTGTTTTATTAAAAATAAACGGTACAAAATAATTCTCAATTTAGAAATCAAGATATAATTAAGTATATTTTTTCCCATTTGGCCCTTACTCAATAAATGCAGAGAGAAATTAATGTTGAGAAAAAGAGATTAATATTAAATTGAGATCAAAGTAAATAATGATGATTAGTCAAATTACCCTTCTAGTAAGGGGCATGTAAAAAGTATATGACACATAAAATGGACCGGCGGGAGTATTTAAATATCTGTGTTACTTTTGTGTGATAATTCTTATGAGGTTCCAGAAAATAATAATGGATATTCTCACAAATAATTTGTTAGATTCATTGTTTACTTTTGCTAACCCAATAGATAGATTATATGTTGATTATACAAGGTTATACATATTCTACATGAATTCTACATATATTATACGTTTACTGCCTATTTTTAATTTAAGCGATTGACTGAGTGATTACTTAGGTAAATTAGTACTTAATATAAGGAAGAATCTCTCTTTTTTGCCGTCCTCACAAACTTTGGTTGGGGGCCTCCTAGGTGAAATTCCAAATTTATCCCCATGCTGACCTTTAATTTTCTCCCATGTCTATTGATCTTATCTTAAAAAGAACAACCTCATGTTGTGAAGATTTGTACGACAAGCTATGTAAATGGTACCCTCTACTTGGCCTTATCTCATGTCATCACCATTAGCTTAATTATAAATAAACACATGTATTAGAATTTTTTTCTTTATCCTATAAATGCATGTTAGTATATCATAATTTTTTCCTCTCTGGTGAACGTGTGATGTGAGATCGAGAAAGTTGAGGATATGCTAGAGTTTATTATATTTTGTTTTGGTATATGTTGAGGGCGCTTTGCATTGCTCCCGCAACCAGTTGTGCATCTAGGATTTTCATTCAGGGAGTTCGAAAAAAAAACAACAAAAGTTAAATATATAAAAAATAATGTTGCTCCTTGGAATAGAGCCTAGGACACTAGAGACAATTTTCTCCTTGGAATAGAGCCTAGGACACTAGAGACAATTTTGAACACCCTGAACCACTTAAGCTAACCTTTTACATTTGCTGAGGGTTTTCAAAAGTTAATATATGTACATAAACACATAAAATCTACTCTATATATACTATGTAATATTTTACCAAAGGTGTTCGGGTGAACACGCTCCCCACCCTCTAAATCGGCCTCTGTCTGCAGCAAAGGTTGATAATCCTTAAAATTAAAGATATTTTTAATGGGACAAACTCTTAAATCCTTCTAGAACATTTGCTAGAACACATTGGATAGGCTGAAGCAACCTGAAAATTGAATAAACTAGCCTTCAAATGTTTAACTTGGGTTTAAGTTCCCAAGCATATCAAGTTTGTTGCTTTCTTGCTCCATTTGGTTACTTATTGTTTTATATGGTCTTACCATATGTGCCCATCAATTACAATGCAACTGGTTTGACCCTAACTTACTGATTTCCTACTTCCTTTAGAGAAAGATGGAGAGGAGACGAATCTATCAACATTAGTACTATATGATCTAAGGCATAACCTCGTGTTTGTAACCACTAAGCTATCAAATAATTAAGAACAATAACAAGTAGATAACAAACATTCAAGCATTTATAAATCAGCGGGAAATTTTTTATTTATGATTTTCACTCTTCTCCGGTGGAGACTGCACTTCACAATTTGTGATTGCCTCCTCGGTTTCCCCTTATTCTTTCGTCTTCAATCACCATGTCTTGATTTCAGTTTTCATACTTGATTCGCTTACGAACGTGTTATGTATTGGACTCCCTTCACCACTAGGAGCAATTAAAGCCTAAGTGTAATTCAAAATAAAGGTTAAACTCTGAGTTAATGATAGATAGATTCCTGTGTGACACCTACATCATCTGTATATCTATGCATGGCCACTGATGCCCATTGATTTCTGGCATCTCTAAATTACATGTAATGATAGTAAACCGGCTTACAGACAGGTAAAAGCAGCATTATATTTATGGCCACTAACGTCCACTAATTTGTTTTTGCGTGTGGCATTTATGAATTAAATGCAACGCTAATAAACCAGCCTACAGACAAATAAAGGCAACAAATCAACTCGTTCCACGCCATTATGATGCCATCTCTATACTCGTCTAAATGAATCATTGACTTTGATACCTTTGACATGGTGTGGTATATATTGTTTGCTATGGGTAAACCTTGCGCGGTCTTACCCTAAAGCTGATCACCATTAATTGTATTTTTTTACACCTTATGTGTAGCTTATTTATTTTTTCTTATCAATTTCTAGTATGGGTCTTTGTTCGCATAAACAACATCTTGCCATAACAATGAAAAGGAAAAAACATTTTATTCAAAAATATGTATTTTTTGCAACCGTTACTATTAATAAGGGATAAACCTTGGTCCTAACTCAACATCAAAAACTACTATTCTCTATACCAAACATTCATGGATCCAATCAAGAATAGATTAGAGATTGGAGCTGTGAAGAATGATTCATTTTTGAACTCAAAAGCAAAAACTTTGTGATTTTTATAGATCTAATACATTGAAATTACATCCAATAAAAAGAAACAATTATAATGTCCAAAATAATAGATGGAAATAACTCAAGGTGAGGATTTTTCGTGAACATGTAAGGAGACAAACACTCTCCCACATGCCTAGAAGCGTGAATAATATAACACGAGAGCACAATATTAAGAAACACAACAATGTGGAACGATGAGTCTATTTTGCATTAACGAAGTAAGATAGTCTAGGTGCTTCTATTCAACTCCTGAAGGTTGATTTCTATTTAGCACAAACAAGACACTGTTATGATTTTTGGCGAGAGATTCAAGCAACAAGGTAGAAAATATGAATGAAAAACTGTCTCATATGAATTTTAGTAATCATAAGCCTTTATATAGGCACATAAATGAAGTAGTAGATTCTTCCTACAACTAAAATACTAGAATGGACCATTGTCCTAACTCAACAACAAAGCTAATTCATTAGGGAGAATTGTTCGGCTCCATGTATGAAAATCACAACTCATTTCCTCAACCAGTGCGAGACTTCACAGTGACCAACTTCTCTCAATTTGTTTGTTGGGATGGTAAGCTCTTGGGACTTCTTACAATGAGCAACAGCACCCTCAATTGAACCGTCAATATCTGAAGTCAAATTCAGCTCATAAAAACCATTATTGGAGTTGAAGCAAGAATTAGATGATGAGAAAGAACCACCAGTTGAGGAAGACTTAGTTGAAGAGGAAGACAAACAATTTCTTGGAGAATTCCACTTCATTTCTGCTGCTGGAAAGGACCTTGTACCATCAGCTCTGTCAATGTTCTTTATTATACTGGCTAATCTTGAACTTGAACCATTAGTAGTGTTTTTCAAAGGGGTGTTTTTCTTGGACACTTTCAGTTCTTTACTAGAACAGCTGTTCCCATTTGAACCAGAAGTTTTTCTAAACAAAGATTTAATAAAAGCCCTTGAAGCTTTGAACTTGTGGCTGATTAAAGAATCTTTAATGAGCTTAGACCACAATTTCTTAGGTCTTATATTATGGTTATCTATGAAACTACTACTAGTGGTGAGTTCAATATTGGACCACTCAATTGGCTTAAGTTCAAAACTCACCCTGCAAGATTGTGATGGAGAACAAATTGGGGTGATCAAGAAGTTTATGCAAAAACTTTCTTCTTCTTCTAAATCTTCTTCTTCAAAGGAATCTGTTTGAAGTAATTTTTGGTGAAGAGGAAAGAGTTTTTGGTGAAGAGGAAGGAGTCTACCTCTGTAGAAAAGTTCATCTGCATGGGAAGTTGTGGATTTTTTGTCATTGGTTATTGAGGCCATTTGAAACTCAAATTCTCTATTTTGAGAGGAAGGCACTTTAGAATTAGGACATGAAGAGTAAGAGAAGGAGCTCACTTCAATGTCTATGTAGTCTTCTTCATCAAAGTGGTCTTTGTGTGATGGAAGAAAATCTCTGGCCATTTTTTAATTGAAGAAAAAAAAAAGACAGTATATAAGTCTTTATGAAGTGAACTTAGTGAAGGGTAAAGGAGCTTTGAAGTGGAGATGATGTCAAGAGTGTATAATATAGATATCGACTGGAGTTCATTTTCACCCTCTACGTTGTTTTAAAAATCAACGGTCGACATTTATTTTGTATTTTACCTTTTAAATATCAAGATGTTTTTCTCTTCTTTTAACTTTATGCTATGGAATTACCTAAAAGACGAATAAAATGGGAAACAAGCATATCAGTTAATGCATAGAATAATGAAGAAATGAGCAAAACAAAAAGTGAGAATAAGAATAATTTGCTCGTATCGACAAATTTATTAGCAAGCTCAAACATCTCTTTATACAATGAAGAGTGTCAACGAGGAGTCTATAAAAATATACTCGATGCATAAAGATATAGGTAGATAATTCATAATTATAACAAATTCGTAAAAGAAGATAGCTATTTATACTATGAATTAAAAGTACAATTGGAAACAATGACAATCAAAACTCAAAAACCAATATATACAATAGGAAATATGAGAAAAATGTAACTTGAGGCTGTATACTTAATGTGTATATAAGGCTATATACTTAAAGTATATACTCCATATATTAAAATAACAATCACAAGTAGTGATTTAATTTGTCAATACCATCTCCAGTTAATTCTGTGTGATATTTCTAATTCTAGACCAAAATCATGAGTATACAATTTTCCAAATTGGTGATTTGTCAATATCATCCATCAAATAGTACTACAATGCACTTTTTCAATGTGAGGACGTGGAAGTACTACGTAGGAGTCCCCCTTCTTCTTAGTTAGTGAATGCATGCCATGTGGCCATTTCATATATATACACCTTTTTCAATTATTTTTTCTGGTTTAGTACTTAGCTTGCTTTCTTTTCTTGCGTTTGTCCTACACTGTCCAATAATTCAAACTTAGAATCTACTCAAGGTATTGCAAGATGCTTCACACACACAAAACGCACTCTGTCCACAATTGTTAAATAATTGCAGGTTCCTACCTGAGGCGATGTATCGTCCACTAGTGCTCCCCATTTACCGGGAAGTTAATATGGTGGCGGACAGTACTTTAGGAAACTATGAAAAGGTCTGGAATATAATTCACATCGTTTAGTTGAAGATGATATTGTAATTTGGAACTCTTTATTTACTTTCCGCAAAGACTATTTGGGGACTGAGTCATCAAAATCAGTTCCTTTATATACTGAATTGTTTTAAATTCCTGCTCTTAATTTAACCTTCATTTCATTAGCAGAATAATATGTCTCATGCTGTCATTGACTGATCGATCAGTTAAATAGTGTATGTCTTCCCTTAAAACGATAACAATTAAATTTATACGTGGTTTATAGGATATGCGGCTAGTTTAATAATTTACGTGTAATAATAGTAAGCAATATTGATGAATAAGAAAAAAGAGAAAACAACTAAAGAAACCGAAATATCGACTCTGAGAATTTGGTCCGGTCTGGAAATAGCTTCTCTATCCCGAGCCAATAAGTAAGAAAGCTCTTATCTCTGCTTTTCAGACTACAAGTATGAATATGAATAAAAGAGTAGCCCTAAAATGAAGGGGGTACACACCTATTTATAGCCAAAAAAAAAAAAAAAAAAAAGAGAGATGGGCCTTAGTAAAACCCAAAAAAGGCCTCTTAAGAAAACCCTAAAATGCATAAGACGGCTCCCCGTACGAATGTCAGCGAAAATCACGGAGCGGTTAGGCTACGTGTGACCTGGCTCGTAACGGATACTCCAAACCTGTATAGAGTGTCTTCCTCTCAGACTCGAATTCTCCGTGCCTATCAACATATCCTCGGTTTCTGACATTTAATTCGAATAACTCACAACTTCTTGGCCCTCGTCCCCTTCAATCTTACCTGGGGCTAATGATCTCTCTTTTCTTCGACCTTGTATCAGACAACCACGATATTTACTTCATTTTTTACCGTATGCGACTTGCTTCAATTTTTACCGCATACAGATAGTCCCTACAATTCTCGGATCGAAGTTTCACCGAAGTGAAGGGAAGTGGAACGATAACCTCAGTGACTTCCTTAGAAAGTTTCCCATTGAAAATAGGCGGGAAATGAGACGTCTCTCTGACTTCGGACACGTGTCTTCTCTTGGTTGGACGACCCTTCGATAACTGCCTCAAATTTTATCTATAAAAGGTCGAACATTTTCACTTTTCACTTTTTACTTTTCATCTCTTGATCGTTTCACTCATCTTGCTCTGCTCTTGCCTCTCCTTAAATTTTCTTTCGAAATTCTGAGCCTTCGATATTTTTCCGAGAAACCCCATTCGGGGTCCCAAAATCTTCTTAGTTTCCTGGTAAATCTCCTTCAATCCTTCATAACTTCATCTTATTTCTTTATTAGTCCGTGCTAAAAAAAATGACCCCTTTCTATATTTCGAAACAATTTAACTTTATGCAATGATTTATAGACATACAAAATATATGTGACTCATTTAACACCACAAGTTTGAAATCCTCTTCTTTCTTAAATTTCATGTCCAGTCAAATAGACATAAATAATTTAAAATAAAACTTAAAACTTAAATTGATAGTATTGCAAATTCAAAACATACAAACTTGAACGGCGAGATATTATAAATCAAATGTTCAAAAATACAAATTAAACAGTTAACATCGATGGACAAATTTAAAGAAGAAATAAATTTCAAAGTTCAATTTCGTGCCTTTTCACAAGTGCCTACGCAACACTCCAATACCTCCCCCTCTGCCCCCCCCCCCCCCCCCCCCCCCCCGCCCCCTTCACTCTCTAATAGGCTAATACCCGCGCTCCGAACTTATGCAGATATATGTCATCACAATGTTGACATTTAACATGTTCCTCATTTACTCGCTCAAAACGCATCCACACCGCACTTGAAGTTGATCTTCGAACTCGAGGAGAAGGTGGACATGGAGGACTATCCATGGAAGTTGAAAGTAGTAATGTACACTAGTTGAATAACAAATTTAGGTAAAGAGAGAATTGTGGAAGAATTGTGTGAAAATGAAGAAGAATGGAGGGGTATTTATAGTTTGGAAATATGACCAAAGTGTAGATTATTCATAAATTTAGGGGTTCAAATAAAATTGGCACCAACTAGTTTTTTAAATTTAAAACGACTAGCTTTTTGAATCTGACAATGACTAAACTTTTTTTGTAGTTTAGCAATTTCATCATTAGATGTAAATGTTAATTTTACTATTATTAGTAAATGTAAATGTCTATTTTAGTATTAGAACTTTTTTTATAAAAAAAAATAAGAAAACCCTGCCCGGCCCGATTAGCTCAAGGTGTACCCCTATCCGGGTAGGGGTTGGGCCGGACTCCCTTTTCCCTCCCCAAGCCCGGCCTTCAGCCCCGTCCCTTAACTACAGTCCGACCCAGCCCCGATCAGGCCCACGTTTAAATGGCCCGGCTCGGCCCACTTGACAGGCCTCTAGACCCTATACTTATTTAAAACACATCCTGTCATTAGGCATAATTAAATATTCTGAATAGCATAACTACAAATACACCTTTTTTGTCTGCAAATTCAACGAAATATTTGCTATCGGTTAAAGAAACTTCAGTTGCTTCAGCGTGAATTTCTAATTCTAGACCTATCCAAATTAGGAGCACATGATTTTTCAAAATGATGATCTGTCAATATCATCAAATAGGAGTACACGCAGTTTTAAGAAAAGTTTTATTCTGTGTCTCACGCGACTGACATTAGTTGTGTGAGGCCTCATTTTGTCTCCCAAATTTATGAACTCAAAATCTTACACTTTTGCGTTCAAATTTCGGGTTCACAAAATTATGAGACAAAAAAAAGATATCTCACACAATTGAGATTGAGTAATTGTGTGGCACAAAATAAAAAAATTCCAACTTTAAAGTGAGGACGTGGAAGTACTACGTACGTAGGAGCCCCTTCTTCTTAGTTAGTAAAGGCCATGCCATGGCAATTTGAGATATTTACCAGTTCAAATTTTTCTGGTTTAGTGCGCTGTTCGGTAATTCCAAATTAAAAGAATCAACTCAAGCTATTGTTGCAGGGAGATACACGTTGACGTAGGAAAATGATTATTGACCAAAATGTGGTGAATTGCAATCAACTTTATATGATCAAGCCAACAAGGCTAGCATAGTAGCACGCAGTCCCTAGATTTGTATTAGTGGTATAATAGCTCCTTTCTATTTAAGGTCTATGCAACTATGCAAATGTATCGTCCAGGTGTGCTCCACATTTACCGGGAAACTAATACGGGGGCGGACCCTCTAGCAAACTATGAAAAGGTCAGGAATATTTTTTCTTTAAAATTTCCTGCCAGTGTCCAGTATCCACATTGTAGTCCGAGTAAATCTGGATTCGCGCCGCTTACGGCCCATTGGGGGGAAGCGCTCCCTACCAAGAATTTTGTCATAACATCGAACCTAGGACTGCTGGTTAAGGGACGAGCAGCCCCATCCACTACACCACATCCTTTAGTGGTGTCTGGAATATAATTCAAATAGTTTAGTTGAAGAAGATATTGTATTTTGGAACTCTTTTTTTATTTCCTTTTTCGCAGAAACTATTTCGAAACTGAGTCATTAAGATCAGTTCCTTTGTATACTGAACTGTTTCAAATTCCTGCTTTCAATTAAGCTGCATTTCGTTAGCAAAAAGTACGTTTCATGCTGCCATTAACTGCTGATAATTTAATGGTATTATCAAGAAACATAGTACTAATCAGTTACCAGTATAATTTTCCTCTCATCTAAATTAGATCATAAGTAAAGAGAAACACTTACTACTGGTTATCCTGTTGTCAATCTTCACGGCTTAATGAAAAAGAGAATTTTGTCATCATCCATAAAAGTAAACATAATCTTCAGGATTAATTGAAGCCTAGGTAAATTTATTATGGGAGTACAGACAGATTTACAATGGGTTCATGTGCATCCAATAACTTTTGCCCCGACCTTATATATGGTTGAAAAAATTCATTAAATATTTACAAATATATGATTGTGAATCCAATTAATATTGTATATTAAATTGAGATCGCTACATAAACTTCAAATCATGGATCAACGCCTATTTATATATGAGGACTTTAGTTGAGGTTTCGAAGCATCTTTAGTTAACTTTCAGATTGTTAATTTCTTCTGGAACATTTTTATATTCTTAATGGGGACATGCATTTAGTGAAATAGTTATTTCTTGTTATAAGCCGATAAATTGAGTTTAATTTCTGTAGCTGCATGCCTAACATTTTATGTTTTCATGGGAACATATTATCTGCTCCAGTGTGTGAATGTTTTACAATATAGGGTATAGCCAACGGCCAAATATATCCTAGGCCCCAATGGCTTATTCTAGAACAAGTTTTGTATTTAGGCATATTTCTGAATAGCTAACTGTTTATAAACATTGATACATGTGGTCATTTCGTGGAGTCGGCCTATTTGGTGAAAATGACATATTGATGCACCAGTAGTTGATACATAATCAAGTTAGTGACTTTTGTAGGATTGAATATACAATTGACGATTAACGTTAAGAAGCTATCTAATTATAGTATAAGATATTTAAATATCTTCAGTTGCTTTTATGTGATACTCTCTCTATTCACTTTTACTTATCTACTTTTGACTTTGCACACCTCTTAAAAAATAATAAATGAAGTGCATAATTTATGAATGTACCCTGTACCCATATTAATTGGTGCATATTTTTATTGGATTTGAAAAATAATTTGAAGTGAACAATTAATACTATGGTTAAAACAGGAAAAAAATTATTTTTTCTTAATATGCTAAAAGTGACAAGTAAAAGTGAAAATCTATTTTTAAAATATGAACGGAGGGAGTATTTCCTATAATGTGAGTTTGTCTTGACATGGAGTGCCACCTCTCAGCCCCTTTTTCAAGCCATGGCCGTTTGATATTTATACCTCTTTCAAAATCTTTCTTGTTTCGTGCTTGTTTTCTCTTCTTTCTTTGTCATTGTGATCTCCAATAATTCAAATTTAAATAGAATCTACTCAAGCTACTGTTGCTTGGATATGGCAGTGGAAAATAATTAACAAAAGGGTTGTGTATATAGGCAATCAACAATAGTATATGATCTAGGGCATAATGTCGTGTTTGCCACCACTAAACTATCAAATACGCATAATAAGTAGAAAATCAAAACTCTAGGCTTTGTAGAACTGTGATCACTGAGAAAAAAATTTATTCACTCTTTTTAAGTGGAGACCACGCTCCGCGAATTGATTACCCTTTTTTCTTTTACCGTCACTATCATGTGCTGTTCAAGAATTTTAACCCGATTGCATTTCTAAGTACACACGGAACACGCTTTTTTTTTTTCTCTCCGATTTCTCTCGACCATTAGGAACAATTAAAGCTAGCTTACTTCTAATTCAACATAACGGTTGAACCTGGGCCAATGGCAGTTTAAATCTTCTTACTGACAAGTGCAATAATGTATTAGGATTTTCAAATCTTAAGAACTGGTAACTCGTGCAGAGGCCAGGATGCAGTAGAGGTTTGTATTAGTGGTCTAATAGTGGTTGTTTCAATCTTAAGTATCGTTTAGGCTGATCCATAACCTGCAATAGGGGTGTACATGGACCGGATTGGTTCAGATTTTTTAAACACTAAACCAAACCAATTGTGTCGGGTTTTTAAATTTATACACCAAACCAAACCAATAAAATTCGGATTTTTCAACCTCGGGTTTTCTCGGGTTATTCGGTTTCTCGGGTTTTTCGGGTTTTTTCCGGAATAGTTGTAACACCCCGCATTTTGGGACTGAGTTTAAGCTCATATCATTAGAGTTCTAGTGGAAACATGGAAGGTTTGAACGTTTTGCGAAAATGGTTGATAGGCCTATTTCGGGCAGCGATAACTCCTTGATCGGTTTGGAATTTTGGAAGGTACTATCAATGAAGTTGTAGTATGTAGAAATACCTTTCTAACGATATAAGGATCAAGCCAATCAGAGATCGGAGCAAGGAGATATGATCGTCTCAATATGGCTAATAGTAAGACACTTGAAATCCTATAGAATCGGCTAAGTTTTTGATACGTCTGCCTTCCAGTCAAATTTCATGAAAATCCATTGGGAATTTGAGAAAACTTCCTTGATGAAAGTTGTAGCCCTTTGAAATATCTTTCCAACGGTATCTTACGGGGGTCAAACGGACATCTGTACAAAGAGTTATGCCCATTTTACTGAAGCCTGTTCGCTGGAAATTCTGCCAGCGTAACGGTGACGTTACGGGCCGTATTTCGTGTTACGGTCCGTAACAGTGGACCGTAACGTCCCGAAAATTTCCAGAACCTCACTGGAAATTTTCACCAAGGTACGGTACCAAGTTACGGTCCGTACCTCGTGTTACGGGACCGTAACAGTGACCGTATCTTGGTCCGTATATACGTTTCGGGTCACCTGACTTCGGGAGGCCATAACCCTATCATAACTTGGGAATTTGGGAAAACTCAAAGAACGAAAGTTGTAGATAATTGAAAAACCTATCCAACCATAGGTTGTAGGTTCACAGGAGACGTCGGGATAAGGAGATATGGACGTTTTAAGACAGCAAGGTCTCAACCCGTTTTCAAGTTGGGTCAACCCATTTTCCCCTTGGTATATAAAGAAAATATTACCCTAACAGCCCATTTTTCCTCCAAAACACAGATTTTAGAGAGAGGAAGTGAGAGAGAAGGGAAAGTAGAGAATCAACCAAGTTTAAGGCCCCGAATCCCAAAGCTCGTGAAGGAAAAAGTGTAGTACAAGTCGTTGTCGTCATTTTAAGCCCAAGATCGGACTTGGGGGTGTTGATTTCGTGATTACTACTCTTGAAATGTAATATTTCTACTCCCTAATCCTTTATGGTTTTGAATTGATGAATTCTTGGGAGAATAATAATTGGGTTGTTGAAGAGAATTATATGAACTATGCTGGGATTGTTGGATTGTTGATGTGGGATTGTTGGATTCATATGTGTGATAAAGAATGATGTTAATTACACCTAATTGAGATTGTAGATTTGGCTAGAAGTAAAAGAATGGGGATTTGGTGAAGAAAACACCATTAATGAGGGTCATAGAGCTTCATGCCCACTAAGTGTTTGATAAAATACTTAGATGAACAAAACATGGATATTGTTGCTAATATAGAATCCCTATGACTTGTATTGCTATAGATTGAAGTTGAAGGGATTGAAGAACATTGTGATACGCTCAAAAGCGGGAAGTTAAGGTATGTAGAACTTCCATCCACATGTGGGAATCTCTACGTTCTTCCCCATGATCCGTTTCGTAAAAATCTATGAAGTTCAAATCCTAGGGCATTAAATCCAACATATTGGTAGCCCGTAATTATGTATGTATGTACACGAATTTCGTATCTATGTTCGTTATTGTATTCCTAATCTTCCATTATTGATATTAGGAATCCCAGCTTAATCCATGAATCATGAATTCCTCCTCATGTGTTCTCATTACGTTCATATGAAACTTTATGATTTTATCTAGCAAGTTACAAGCATGTTTTCAAGTCAATTATATATATGATTTCGAAATATTCTTATTACTCATGAATCAAGAACATGTTTGCAAGATTATGACAAGTTATCTTATGAAACTATTTTACAAGATTATTTCATGAAACCATGTTTACAAAATTATTGCATGAAACCATGTTTACAAGTTATTTCGTGAAATCATGATTACAAGACAAGTACAAGTTAATTCACGAAAATCATGGGCTTCTTAGCCAATTATATTATGTTCATGTTTTTGGGAGTTGCACGAATTACCGAGAAGGCTCAGATAGCCTGAAACTATGTAGCCACCATAGGACAAGGATCGCTCCGCCCAGTTAGGACGATACCTTAATTTCACACTGAATGGTTCCATCAGGTACGTTATTACCTTATACCCTGGCAAGGTATAGGGGCTCTGCTGGTCCGGCGAGGTACCAGACTCCACGTATCCACGTGGTGATATCATGTTGTCGGTTTATGAAATGCTCTCCCCACTTATCATGTTTTACTCATGTTATATATATATATATATATATATATATATATATATGTACTCATGCTCATGCTCATGTTTATGTCCAAGTTTTCAGTTTCAGTTCTTATCATGTTATTCCATGTCCCATGTTGTTTCTTCCGGTTGCTTTACATACCAGTACATTCAATGTGCTGACGTCCCCTTTTTATTGCCCGGGGGCCTGCATTTCACGATGCAGGTATTGATATACAGGACGACACATCTGCTCAGTAGGACAACATTCGTATCAGCTTATTGGTGAGCCCCATCTCATTCGGGGTTTAGTTAACTTTTGTTTTATGATTAATTATGCATCTAAAGGTATGCTGGGGGCCTTGTCCCAGTAAGTATGTTTTTCAGTCAGACTCATGATAGAGGTTTCATAGACTAGACAAGTCAGTTATGCTATGTCAGACATTCGGAGTCGTATAGCCATTTTTGGCTCATCCATGTTATTTCCGCACTCATGTTTAAACAAGTATTTTATTAAGTATTATGACTTACCATGTTTTATAAAGGCTCATTATGCATTCACGTTATATTTCCGCTCATGTATGCCTCATGATAGTTCAGCAGGCCATGTGGTTCGCTCGGTCACATGCAGTCAGGCACCGAGTGCCGTGTTACGTCCAGGCCATGGTTCGGGGCGTGACAATAGTCTTGACACAAAACATATAACTTTTACTTCAAATATTTCTTTAGTCCTAGTAAGATACAACTATATAATTAAAGTGTTTCTTAAGAAAATAAAACAAAACGTGAGAAGAGTGATGACGTTGTATTAAAATATTTAACAAAAGCTAATATAATCGGTTAAAATAAATATTGCTAATTAACAAGCCATAAAAGAAAATGACCATAATATAATAATACTAAGTCATGCTAAAATAAGTATTAATTACATGACAAAGAAAAAAAATTTAAGTTATGTATTTTTACTCTCTAAATCAATTATGCAAAACTAAAGAATAGATATCCAACATTCTTGTCATTCCTAGTGGTAAATTGAATTTCTTTTGTTAGCATTAGTGTTGAGTTGGTTTTGGTTTGGACTTTATTTGAGTTACTAATATCCATAGGATATAAAACTTATTGACATTCAAAATTCTAAGTTCAAGCTTGAATAATATGATAATAGATAAAAAAAACTACGAAAAAAATTTAAGAAATATTTATAAATTACATTACAAATAAATATTTTTATGTATAAAATATTTTAAAAATTGAATACATGTACTGTCGGGTTGGTTTGGTTCAGTTTGACTTTTTTTAGTTAAAACCAAACCAAACCAATTATGGTCGAGTTTTTTATTTCAACACCAAATCAAGTCAAACCAAACTACTAGTCGGGTTTTTTTCTCGGTTTGACTCGGTTTATCGATTTGGTCCGGTTTATCGGTTTACTTTGTACACCCCTAACCTGCAATATAATTAGACAAAATTTTCCTCCAGATATTGATATACTGTATATTTTCAGTTCGACCCGTGTATATATTAGTATAATACAAATGCTTTAATTTGTTGTTTACCCAGCTTTCACCTGTTCTTTTAATTTGTATGAAGTTTAATTTGTAATGTTCCTCAGTATTACAATGAATTACTTACTAGATATTACAATACAATCTGTCAGCCTTCTATAGGCTCTTTAGTATTAATTCTTTTATCCCAATTTATATGACATTCTTCCTTTACTATACTAAAAATTGAATTATTATATTTAGAAATAATTTACTTTTAAATATTTATAGTCACATAAATATATATGACTTATTTTTAAATTTAGACCATATTTAATAATAAGTTTCAAAAATATTTTTTAATTTTTTTTTTTAAATTTATGCTCGGTCAAATACGCCACATAAAATGAACATGAGTGAGTAATAGTTAAGTCATATGATTAAGTGAAACAAACTTTAGTTGAGGAAAAGATTGGTGTAAAAGTCAGTGTCTTACTTTTATAGTACCCTTTAAAGTAGAAAGAGAAAAGACATGTTTTAGCCCCTGAACTTGGCACGAAAACTCACTTTAGCAACTAAACTTAACTTCTGTTTATTTACCCCCTTAACAAGTTACATTTTAATTATTTTCCCCCTCTAGTGCCCCAGACCAGGGCGCGCGTTTGCCAGTGCCTCAGCCGCGCGTTAATTAATTTTTGTGAACTTTTTTTTAAAATAAAATCGACGGGATAACGGTTATAATACTGTTCCCCCTTTAATCCCACCCGACCCACCACCCTTTAGAACCCTAATTCTTCATCTTCATCTTCATCACACCAACCCCTTTTTTTTTCCTCCATTCATGAAATTCCTCTCGCTCACACCATTGCTCCTTCATATATGTATTCTTCCTCGACGAAATTTCTCCACCAAATTTCTCCTCCAAACTTCTGTCCATAATCACTCTTTGTGGTAATTCAAAAATATTGTGGGTTCATAAATGTCTCAAGGTAGCTGTTCATCTCACGTAAAATGTAATTGTGGCACCATTGCAAAACACCTCACTTCATCGACTCCTAGTAATCCCGGACGGAAATTCTACAAATGTCTGAGGCCTAAGGGAAATTCTTGTGGATTTTGGGAATGGGAAGATGAATTGTTCCCTGAGATTCAGTGGAATAATGTTCAAAATTTGACGTCGTCGTTAGATGCGGTCAAGATCAAAAGAAACAAATTGCAAGAAGAATTAATTGCCATTGAGGCTAGACATCTAATTGAAGTGAACAAAATGAAGGAGAAATTAATTGGCTTGAAGAGTAAATAGCAATTTGACTTGAAAAAAGTTCTAAATTTGGAGGAGAAACTAGCAAATACAAGGATGTTGCTTTTGATTTCGTGGGGAATATTTATTGGCTTTTTGGCGGCTTCCTTAATCAACTGAATTTATGTTGTATGTTGTAATCGCGTAGTAGGTAATGTAAGAACTTCATGCTCTTGTTGTAATGTAAATGTCATGGAATAACTTTATGCTTTTGTTGAAGAATTTTGTTGTTATGGAAAATATTACCTTGAAAATGATAGCAAAAGTCGAGAAATTTTATAAATTACTTTAAATAGAGAATATGGAGACTCAATCTATCATTACGATCTCCGGATCCTCCTTTACATGAACAAAAAACACTATGTGGTTCTCATCTAAACATGCCTTAAAACACAACACATCTCCCATTCCTAATCCGGCAGCATCAATGAAGGCTGTCTAGCCTTGAGCGAGGCGCGTGTATACGCCAACCTTGTATTTCATATTATACTCATGATCGTCGTAATGAACAACAGCGTCCTTGTCGGTGTCCGAAATAAATTCCAGTATGTCATTTTGAAGGATCTACAAAAAAAACATGTTATTACCAAAAGAGGTAAAAGAACAATTGAAAACATATAATACGACAACACTTACGAAATCGTCTTTTTCGACGTACGATTTCGTCAATTCTTTGTCAAAACATGCGGTCAAACGAATGTCATCCATCTTAGATGAAGGATGCCTCTTTAATATCACTATATTTGTTAAGAGTTATTTGAGTTGAGTGAAAGTGAGATGGAAAGAATGCCTATTTATAATTGAGTTGAGTTATAGTGTTAGTGTGATCAAGTAGTTAATGATGGTTATAGTGTCTCAGATTCATTGGTTTTGACCATCACTCTCAAGTACCAACTACCATCATTTACTAACTCAGATTCAATGTTGTGTTTGACTGCTCAAGTAGTTAACTCAGACTCATTGTATAATGCATTCACCTGCATCCATTCAATGTGTTTTGACTGCTCAAATCTGTACACTGCCCAACGTACACTGCTCAAATGTGTACACACTTCTCAGAAAAGTTTACTGCATTTATACACAACATTGCTGTCACAGCTAGGCAGCTTCTCTATGGATTTAATGTCATACACAACATTGCTAGACTGAACTGTCAAAAAATCAGGAAATATACAGCAAAATTGCAGTCACAGCTGCTTAATATTGCAAGAATAGAATGTCAATACAGGGCAAAATTGCAGTCACAACTGCTTAATATTGCAAGAGTAGAATGTCAATACTGTTGACACGCAATTTTGTCCCGCTTTTCCTTTAACTAATTTTATCTGCGCTTCTTGATCATTAATAATTTGGACGAGTTATTTCAAATTTACTTAAGAAAGCACTATATTAATATTTTTAATATTAATTGCACGGTTGTTTATTTAAATAAGACGTTGTACTATATATTTGAAAATGGTTAATTCTAGTCCAAATTATTAAGATGAAGATGTCCCAAATAATTTTAATTAAAGGAAGAAAGGGCCATGAAAGTCAGCCAAATTAATGGCCCAATCATTCAAGCCCACACTTCAAATTCAACCCAGCCCCCATGTTAATTTCGGACCAGCCCACTATCTCTTCCAAACCGACCCGGCCCGACCCATATGATTATCCATTATCTTCCATCATCTAAACCTAATCCCTTCTAAACAAAAGAAAAAGACAGTCGCACTTCATCCCTCTGTTCTCTCTCTTCACGCCTCATCCCTATTTTTAGCAAAACCTTGACCATCTTTTCAACTATGGCAGATTGCCACCCTATTTTAGTACAATATACTCTACCCTCTCTCTACATCTCGTCCCTTTCTCCCCTTCACGCCGAATCCTAATGGCGACAAAGCTCTGAGCCGCCCCACCCTTTTCAATGTTAACTCCTCAGTGCTTTTCGTTACCTTCAGTCTTTGCTACACCATTTCGGGAAAATAATTAACGTTGCCTTGTCTTTTCTTCACGAGTCTCTGTCGATTTTTATTTTTGGATTAGAGTACAGATTTTGAATTTCAAAATTCGAGTCCCAAACAAAATTGAAAAGATTTTAAAATCAAAAACCTCAGTCCGTGACCCTTTTTCAAAAAAACCCTAATGTTGCCTATAAAATGACTTTGAGTTTTCTTAGTCGAGGGGGGATTTTGGGGACTGGTGTTGGAGATTATTTGAAAAAAATCAAACAAAACTTCTTTTTTTAAAAAAAAAAAAAAAGAGTATTCGGTTCTATCGAAATTTTTGATTCGAAAGACTTTTTCTATCGAAATCGTCGCGTGTGTTGACACCCAATTTTGTCCCGCCTCTCCTCCGAAATGCCTATTTACGCTTCTAATATTTTTTGGCAAATTAAAATATATTTATAGTTTTACTATAATTATTAGCCTCTTATCAATATCGGCGTTTCATTATTCTATTACAGTTACTAGCTATTATTATTATTATTATTATTATTATTATTATTATTATTATTATTATTATTATTATTATTATTATTATTATTATTATTATTATTATTATTATTAGTTCAAATACGAGCCCAATTTACCCCCAATATTTTCGGATTAACCCAAAACAATTTTCATAGGCCACTACCCATTTTAATTCACCCCAACCCAATTTTCATACCAATCCACATTTTATTCCAAGCCCACCTCTTCAATTCACCCCAGCCCAAATAATTACCCAAACGGACCAGCCCATACACGTTTAATTTGTACCCGACCCGACAACCCAATTCGTTCAAAACAAAGGAAACCATTAGGGTTTCCTTCCATTTTCTATCAGCCGCACGCTCCTCCTTCTTCTCTCTCTACCCTCTCCCTTCCGCTCCTCCTCGCACCCACTTCACCTTGTCCCCCCACGCCTCTGCCACCCCCACTTCGCCCTGTTCCCCACGCTCCTCTCTAACAAACTCTAGAATCGCCCTATAAAGGAGATTGTTTTTCGGTTCATGAGGGGAGATAAAAAGAGGTTGGAAGGCTTTGGAATGGGAGAACCCTCCTAAGAATCAAAGCTTTCGAATCGCAGAAATCCCCTTTACAAAGACATAGTTTTTTTTTAGTCGCTGAAATCCTCTACAAAGAGAGGTTCTTAATCGCAGAAATCCCCAAGAATCAAGTTTTTTTTTTTGAATCGCTAGATCCCCCTTTGAAAATACAAGTCTTTAATTGTTCTAGTTCCCCTTTAAAATATCGGCTTTTAATTTTCTCGATATCGTCACAAAAATATTAAATCCTGTTCTGTTTTTGCTATGGGTGTTCGTTTGAATCCGAGCATACGCAAGTTCGAATTTCAAAGTGTTTCGAGTGTAGATCGAACCTCGCGCCTCACTTCGCTGCACCCGAAGAAGGTGATTTCCTTTCCCTAAATTATGTAGTTCGGTATTTAGATAATGATTATGTGTTTAGTTTAAGTTAAAGGCGTGATTATCATGATCTATCAATTTTCTGTTAGTTAGATAAATGTTGACTTGTATTGGTGTAGTTCAATTGGGTAATATTAGTCTTGAATCCTGCTATCCGTATAATTTTTTGTATATTAGTCTATTTTATCGCTTGAGTATCTCATATAGTTGTGTTTGGTCCGTGATCAGTAGTCCTCTGTTTGAATCTGATTATGCAAGTGGTTGTTAGTCTAATAGTTATATGTGTTAAGCATCAGGTCTGCTGTAAGGGGGCATGCTTTACTTGACATAACTTAATCTTGTCTGAAATCTCTAATCAAATATCATGGATGTGGCTTGTTGGTCTAAAGCTCATTTACCTAAATCCAGCATGACATTTGTCTTGTTTAACGTATAGTATATATATATATATATATATTGTGGATCCTGTCTAACATGTGGGTTAGCCAAACCATTGCGTAGTTGTGTTCTTCCTTTTACTTGCTAACAAATCAGATCTTTGCTATGTGAAAATGTTGGTTATAGTGTCAGAATCATGGGTATCCAGTGTTGGATTTGTATGAAGTATATTTAATTTGAACTGTGTTGCATATGAACATTAGTGTGTTTGTCCTGAGGGCCTAAGCTAGACTATAATGGAGTTTTGATCCCCTAGATTTAGTTCTTTTCTCTGAAATGTCTAAAAATATGAATAGGTGTTTGGCTGTCCTCTCTCTTCCTCTTCCTTTGCTCGAAGTTTGTTTGTGACTGTTTTCTTTTAAGGGCATGTTCTAAATCTCATATAAACAAGATCTGATTCCCATAACTTAGGGATTAATAACAAAGTGCTATTAGAAGTGAAAATGATGTAGAAAAATACCCTCAATTTGTGTAAGACAATCATGTGTTAAAACAAATGTCTGGGCTGAGTTTGATTTTAGTCAACAATAGGTAATATCTAGCTTTGGTGACTGAAAATAGTTTAATAGAAATAGTATGATCATGCTGTTATTGTGTGCTCAAGTGTTTGGAAGTCTTCTTAATGCATAGAAAACATGTTTTATCAAGTCTGTTGGATAGGTATGACTGAAATTGTGATAAGATATTAGAGGAGCTCGAATCCTGCCTCAAGTTATCACCTCTAATAATCTTGAATGATTGCATTATTGCCCAGAAAGAGTGATACTTGCTTGCATGCCTGAAAGTAAATCTTCTTAATAAACTATGTCTCAACCCTCATCTGTTTCTGCCTTGATGTACTTTAGCTGAATCTGTTTCTTTCATTTTTGCACATTGATTACCTGCCGAGCATCATATGAAGCTGTCTTCCTTTTCTCAAAAATGCATTCTGTACTTGTTGGTGGTATATTTTTCTTTCCTATAGGATATACTTACTCCCTTCCGTATGTGCTGCATATTAAGTCCATCCTTGAATATTAGAATGACATGAAATGCTCTAATGTATCAGACCAGGCATCTGATGGTATATTAGTATTTGATTTCTGTTTTTTTTTTATGCACATCATACTGCATTTGTTTTTACCTCTTTGTTCTTGGTACTGCCTCTATACTCCGAAAGTTGTCTAAACATGCCAAGGAGATGTGAACATGTCCCTGTGTGGATCTGGTTGTTGATTTACGAGTAAACATACCATGGATATGCCTGAATATACCAGATACATGCAGTCCCACATACTGTTAGCATAAGGGGAACTTGAATATTCAGTATAAGTCAAGTATATCATTAATACAAGTATAGATTTTGTAACCTATGCATGCAGTTGGGTTAAGTCTCGTTAGCTATTTATTGTTAGGCCACCTTTACGTGCTAAGTTTTCAGTTTATATTGGGCCAGTCTAAATTGATTTTAAGTGACTTATTTGATTTGAGCCTTCTGTGTGTTGCTTGAATTGGTTTAAGGTCTTTTCTTTTCCCCGTCTCTATTTCGTTTTTAGATATACATAGTATATACCCAACCCACTGATCTATTTTGAGTTTACATTTCGTATGCTTGACCTTATTCCTTGATTGTATACTAATCCTTTTCTTTCGTCTCTTTGCATGACCGTCGTATACGAGTCCGAGGGACTCCTCTTCTTCCGCATTCGGTGTTGGGCTGAGAGCCCAACATAACCATCTCGAGTCATTCCCCATTAATTCTGTCCACAGCAAAAAATGGAAAAACATCAATGCTGGGCCAAGGCCCAATAGGCATGAACAGCGTGCAACAGTTTACAAATGGGCTGAGCCCATTCTCCCCAGCTGCAGCTATGGATCACAGTGGCCCAAAACGGGCAGGCCCATTTGATATTAGTTGGCCCTTTTATTTTATTTTGTGCCCTTAACTTGTATTATGTGACTAACCTTTTTTTTTATTATTATTTTCTTAATTTAGGTGAACCTTAGCAAATTTAGTGGGTTAGCTTTAGTATAATGGGTAGTTAATTTAAGGAAAACCAACAATTAATTTCATAAGCTTCATTTTTTCTTTTATGTCAAAACTATTTATAGCATCTAATATTTATCTTATTTATTAATTTGCAGATAGCATAACCATGTATTTTGAGTTAATGGAATCATATTTAATTCTTACCATCTTAAAATTTCAAAACGCTATTAATACACAAATGTAAATTCAAGAACTTTTATAAATAATTTCTTCAAGATTTATCCTATTATACATATTTTAGCCGAGTACAACTAAATAAAGTTAGAAGAAGAAAATTCATTACCTCTTGCATCCTATTCATAACAAGTCTAGATTTCCTACACCACTATATTCATATGATGTAATTTTATTCTAAGTTTAAATTGGCTTGGTCTTTTCTTAAAAGCTTCTATTTATATGCGTATCATTATATTTTGCAAGTCTTAGTTTTAAAAATAGTATTTTTTTTTCAAAGCCTTAGCATATCTTTTAAATCCTATTTTAAGCAGCGTTATTATATTTTTCTTTAAAACCTTAATAACACTATAAGTCATTTTCTTAAAATTTAAGCATCTTATCTAACCTCAATTAATTAACCTAAATTTGGCCGGATAACCGTAGTAAACGGATTCTAAAGGATGCCTAACCCCTTCCCTTTAGGATAATATAGAGCCCTTAACTAGAATCACATTGGTTAAGCAGACTATCAACAGAGGTTTAGTTTTAACTTTACCTTAGTTAACATCTAGGTGTCCTAATTCACCGTTAAATTAATTAGGTGGCGACTCCTTAAAACAAAATAAATAGGGATCTCCAATACGTTGTACCCTAATTCAACCCGGTTAAAATGGGGTGTAACTGCTTGACGACTCTGCTGGGGACTTAGGCTCTAACCATAACAGACTTAGGTTAATAGTTAATATGTTGAATATTTTGTTTGTTTTTCTTTTTTGCCTTTATTATTGTTTTTTCCTTATATGCTTTTGGGTGTTTGTATTTTATTCCTTATGTAAATTTTCTATGTAATATGTATGTTATTGTTTTCCTTGAATTGGCATTCCGCTCATACTTCTTCCACTCCTGGAAAACTCACACATATTCACACACTTAAAGCGGCTTCGCAGTTTGCGCCCGTGCACTACTGAATTACCCCTTTAGTTGGATTGGTCTAGTGGATTTAGTCGATCGGCGGTGCAGTCGACGGCCACGGACTTTCCACTCCCAAGTTGTCCGCTTGGAGGAGCCTTGTGTCATAGGAAAACCACTCTTAGTCTACCTAGGTAGAGCGAAAACCAAAACCTTTTTTAAGGACATGCACGAGCCTAGGAGGCTTAATACCCTTGGAGTATTAAGTTCATTAGTCAACCTTACCAAATGTCCAAATGAGTCTATGACTCTAAGTGACACTATTCACTATTTATGTGCTTTATTTGAAGGACAAATATGTGGAATATGTGGACCTAGTACTCTATAGATAAATATTTCAGGAAAACTAACATTTTGTTGCAGGTGGTCGTGGAGCATCCAATTAATGTCGGAGGGTTGAAGACAACAAAAAGAAATCAGTGGAGATGAAGTATTAGATATCTTAGATTGTATTATTAACTGGCATGTAATAAATTTTATTATTCTTGTAATTAGTTTTAGGAAGAGTTGTGGAATGATACATAAAAGACAGGTTTGTCCTTCAAATATTCGTTAGGCCTACCTCTGGCATAAAGAGGTCCCTTGCATTATATAACGCGATGTATTATGTGCAATAATGTGTTTATATGCAATAATATGTCCTTACCGTATACTGACTTATTTTCTTTTTCTTTTTCTTGTTTTATCTTTTTTCTTTTTAAACTTATTTTCAAAACAAGCAGGTTGACTTGTGCTGAAGGGGAACTGGCGGAGCATCCATATTTCACACGGTCTAGAGCCGAGAAATCAGACTCTGACTCATCACTAATCACCTGGTTAACTAAAAAGACTCGTTCTAAAATGGAGCAAAGTTTGATCAATGCAACCACTTCATCTGAGCCGTCTCTTAGTTTACCGATCACGAGTGATCCTACATCCTCTAATGAACCAGAAACACATTTGGAGATCATTGCTCGTCTAGAGCGACGAGTTGCTAAATTAAGTCACATGGTACTTCAAAACCGGTCATTTTCTCAATCGCCACCACATATGACTCCATCTCATGGGGTTCGTCAGACTTTGCCTATGCCACCTCCATTCCCAAATTTGGACGAACTTAACCAAGCAAATTATTTTACCACTTCTCAGCCAGTTCGTTCCGAACCCCTCGTCCACCTAGTTACTCAAAATGCTCCTCTTTTGTTTACAACCACCTCTTCAAAAGCTCAGTTCATACCGCCGACACATGATGCTACCAATACGCATCAAGTTCCGCCAGTATATACTTATACCACAGCTCCACCCATGACACAAACCCAAGGACAATGTCGCACAAATGTTGATCATTATGTCGAAGTCGAAAATGAGGCACGGTCATTAATGATGAAATGATAAATAGAAAGATCAAAAGTTTGGAAGATGCCATAAGAAGTTTGCGTGGACTTGGTAGTAACCAAAGCGTGAGGTATGAGGAATTATGTGCATTTACGGAAGTAGAATTGCCGCCAGGTTACAAGATTCCAAAATTTGAGAAGTTTGATGGGTCGGGAAACCCTTTCTTCCATTTGAAGGTCTATTGTTTAAAGTTGATTGGTGTGGGGAAGAATGAAGGGATAAGAGTCAAACTATTCAATCAGAGTTTGAGTGGAAAAGCCTTGGAGTGGTATTCTAAGCAAGATACAACCAAATGGCGTACTTGGGATGACTTGGCAAATGCTTTTGTGGATCATTACAAGTTTCATGTTGAGATCGCTCCTGACAGAATCTCGATTACAAAATTAAAGTAGAAGTCAATCGAATCATTTCGAGAATATGCTATACGGTGGAGGGAAGAAGCATCTAGAGTACACCCACCCATGGAGGAGACAAAAATGGTTACTTTCTTCATTCAACCACTAGAATCGGAATACTATGAACGTTTGGTGACAATGGGTGGAAAAACTTTTGCAGAATTGATCAAAGCTGGGGACATGATCGAAGATGGCATTAAGACAGGGAGAATAACAAGTCTAGCGGCTTTACAGTCTACTAGTAGGGCTATACAAACTGGTGCTCTCGGAAATGGAAAGAAAAAAGAAAAGGAAGCGGCAGCGGTAATGGCTCTGGGAAACACCTCATACCACCATCAACAACCTCCGCGGTACTAGTCTAACGCTCCCCACTCACAATATTTCCAATATTCTTCACATCCATACAATCAAGCTTTGTCATCTTACCAACCTCAATCACCACCAATTTCCTACCCCGTCTACAACACACAACCAGCATATCGATCTCCACGACCACCAACATACCCGACTCCACCATCACAATCTCATCATCCAAACAATGCATCCGCACCTCGCCCAAATAGACCTTTCCGCAATTTTACGCCGTTAGGAGAGCCATTGAGCGTTGTTTTTGAAAGACTGCAAGCTTCAGGCTTATTGTATCCTGTGGAAGGTAGAATTCCAGATCCATTACCTAGAGGTTTTGATCCCACTAAAACATGTGCATAACATTCGGGGGTAAAGGGCTATTCCACTGATCGTTGTTACTCATTAAAACACAAGGTTGAAGATCTTATTGAAGCAAAACATATCATGGTCAAACAACCGGCACCAAATGTGGTTAAAAATCCACTCCCGACCCATGATGGGGCTACGATAAATATGATTGGAATAGATGAAAATGATGACGATCCAGCCGAATTCATAGTGCATGTGGATAGCGTGAAAGATCATGGTCTTGTAGCCATTGCTTCTCCGGCTATAGTGATAAGGGCTTGTGTACCTATCGAGATATTAGGAGCTTCGTCGACGCCTGTGGAAGTAGTTCAAGCACCAAATCAGTTACCAGTACTCGATACCAAAGCGGTACCATGGAATTATCAACAAGCTGTGATGGAGTGTCGAGGAAAGGAAACGATCACTGACAAGACTAAGACGTCAGGAATGACAAGGTCCGGAAGGTGCTATACCCCTGAAGAGCTAGCTAGATTGAGGCAAACTAAAGAAAGCAATGTGCCTCCCAAAAGGGTCGTGACAGAAGCCGAGGCAGAAGAATTTTTGAGGAAGATTAAGGCCAGTGAGTACTCAGTTGTGGATTAGTTGAAAAAGACCAATGCCCAGATTCCTATTCTTTCTTTGCTTTTAAGTTCAGATGTACACAAAAATGCACTCTTGAAGATTTTGAATGAAGCATATGTTCCAAGCGAAACAACTAGTGAGAAGTTAGCTGGGATAGTTGGGCGCGTGCTTGACAGTCATTGAATCAGCTTCGATAATGAAGAACTGCCACCAGAGGGATGTAGTCACAACAAAGCACTCCATATAACTGTCAAGTGTCGTAACATGTTTGTGTCTAAAGTGTTGATTGATGGGGGTTCTGGACTTAACATTTGTCCACTAACAAGTCTGAAGAAGATCAGATATAATATTAGCGAGCTTAAGACAAGTGATATGAATATTCGAGCATTTGATGGGGCTCAAAGACGTCCTATTGGAGAAATAGAGTTGAATGTGCTGATTGGACCTGTTGAGTTCATTATGGATTTTCAAGTACTTGATATCTCCACGACATACAACATGTTGTTAGGAAGACCGTGGATCCATATGGTTGGAGCTGTGCCATCTACTTTGCACCAGACTGTCAAATTTGAGTGGGATCAACAACAAATATGCATACATGGAGAATGTGACACGTCTATCTATCGAGAGCAATCTATTCCATTCATCGAGGCAACAGGAGGGTTCGATGGAACAACTTACCATGCTTGGGAGGTTGTGAATGTTACTAGAGTGGGTGAAGTGTGTCAAACTCAAGAATCAAAAAAGTCATGCGCCGCAGTCATTGTTGCAAAGGAAATGCTAAAAAATGGGTACCAACCTGGACTTGGGTTAGGGAAGACATTAAATGGGCGGGTTGAGCCTGTAGTTCTCCCTGCACAACAGTTCACATTTGGTTTGGGATATGAACCAACTGAGGAAGAAGCAAAGAAAGCACGAAAGAATAAAGGAAAGGATATTTTTTTCTTGCCAAAACCCATTCCTACCATTGATCAAACTTTCTCAAAACCTGCCATCTCCAAAACTTCAGATCTGAATGTTGAAGTTGCCTATGATGATATTGTGGAAGGGATCAAGAACTTGTTCGTGGAAGATGAAGATGATCATGCTGTGGTAATCGAAGACATTGCTGTAACATCAACCTTATGGGCTGCCGATCCGGGACCTGAGTTGAAGAATTGGATTTGCATCTCAGCCCCGGTTCGCCGGGAGTTTCAGTAATTTAAGTTTAAATTTCCTTTTGTAATAGGCCGGAGGCTTATATAAGCTAGAACCTTTATTTTTTGTCATGCCGCCTCTATGTTTTGTTACGGCCTTTCTAAATTAAGACTTTGTCAGTTGTTGTAATGAACTACGCTTGGCCTGACTTCCTTTTGGATACGTAGGCAACCCACATCGGGTTCGGCCACTCTTTTCAAAATATTTCGGTGTCTTTGTTTTGTGGGTAATGAACTACGCTTGGCTTGACTTCCTTTGGGATATGTAGGCAGCCCACATCGGGTTCGGCCACTCTTTTCAAAATATTTTGGTGTCTTTGTTTTGTGGGTAATGAACTACGTTTGGCCTGACTTCCTTTTGGATACGTAGGCAGCCCATATCGGGTTCGGCCACTCTTTTCAAAATATTTCGGTGTCTTTGTTTTGTGGGTAATGAACTACGTTTGGCCTGCATTCCTTTTGGATACGTAGGCAGCCCACATCGGGTTCGGCCGCTCTTTTCAAAATATTGCTATGTCTTTGTTTTGTGGGTTGGAACTACGTGTGGCCTGATTTCCTTTTGGATACGTAGGCAACCCACATCGGGTTCGACCCTCCTTTTAAATAAATAAATAAAAAAATTAAAAAAAAAACCTCAAAAGTTTTTATTTTAATCACGAACTACGTCTGGCCTGATTCCTTTGGGATACGCAGGCAACCCGAGACAGGTTCGGCCCTTCTATTTTAAAATTTCAGAGTCTTGGGTTTGTCCAACCATTTTAATCCCTATGAGATACATAAGGATTTTTATATAAGATTTTGGTCTTCCCACTGTTTAAATTCATGTGTCCTAGTATCTTGAAACTGGGACAAATTTTTGAAATCAGTCAAATCGCTTCCAAAAACTTTCATTATAAGTTCTCACTTTTCAATTGTTTAGAACCAAGCGCCTCCAGGACTGGAAACTGGGATAATTGTTTTAGAAGTAGCACAAAAGTGGTCTTAAATGTTCAACAATTTTAAATAAAGTTCATCCATGTCTTTATAAAATGTTGATAAGTTTGAATTCGAGTCTTCATAATCATTTTTATCTATTAGAGCCACTAAGTATCCTCTTTTGAAGTCATCCAAATCTCGTTACTCTTACTTTCGAAATACACTTTTATTACTTATAACTGAAACTCCTTGGCAAAGCAAAATATCTGGTGGGGCCTCGAAGAACGTGGCCGCGATTGAGACAAGAATCAATTCAAGGACCAAGTTCCCCAACAAGCACAAGTCAACCAATTTTCTTTAAACTCACAACTTTCTTTGATGAGACAGGTTTCAATTAACATAGATGTGGCGCATATTTGACTCTTCTTCAAATTTTAGTTATGGACGTGAACAAAGAGTTAGCCTTCTGCAAAAGGCAAATATTCTTCATGTGGATGTAAATTTAGCTTGCGCTAAACGGTGGATGTTGTTCCATTCTTCATGAAATTTTGATCGTAACAGTGGACATGAATTTATCTTCTCAACCAAGGGCTGTAAGCGTAATTCTTTCAAACCCAGCTATTTACATATTCTTACCACTAACAGTTGTTTAAGCTCGTGTCATTTCTCGATGGATCAAGGACGCATAATCGTGGATTTAACCTTTCTCGAAGTGGATACGAACATGGTCACCTGATTATCGGTTTAAATTCCTTAACTTTATCATCACTTCATACATATTTATTTATTTCAAGTCGCTAACAAGTTCTTTTTAGAATGTGGTATTTAATGAGATGACAGGATCAAAATCTTGCATCATATGTTAAATCGTGGGGACAATTGTAGATTTAACTTACGTCACAACAGGATGTGAATTCGGATGTGGAATTATATCTCTTCACGAATAGTTTTGTGGATGTGGACAGAAACGTGGATATACATTTCTACATTACAAATTGTGAGAGCGGACATGGATTTATATCTCAATTATAAACATTGTGGATATTGTGGACGTCAAAGTGGATTTATCTTTTGACATTATAAATGTTGTGGACGTGGACGTGGACGTAGACGTGGATTTATCTTTCTCACATTATACAATTTGTGAAAGTGGACGTGGATTTAAATTTCCATGCTATGAATCTTGTGGACATGGACATGAAATTCTACATTATAAAATTTGTAGAAGTGGATGTGGATTTATATTTTTACCGTGGATGTGGACGTGGAAGTGGATTTATATTTCTTACATTATAAAATTTTGTGGAAGTGGACGTGGATTTATTTTCTGCATTGTGGATATTGTGGACGTGGAAGTGGATTTATCTTTTACATTATGAACATTGTGGGCGTGGACGTGGACGTGGATTTATCTTTCTTGCGTTATAAATTTTGCGAAAGTAGACGTGGATTTATCATTTTTCACACGAATGACTTCGTGGATGTGGACGTGGATGTGGATTTATATTTTTACATTATAAAATTTGTGGAAGTGGACGTGGATTTATTTTTCTGCAATGTGGATATTGTGGACGTAGAAGTGGATTTATCTTTTACATTATAAACACTGTGGACGTGGATTTATCTTTCTTGCATTACAAAATTTGTGGAAGTGGATGTGGATTTATATTTTTGTACCGTGAAAGTGGACGTGGATTTATATTTTTGTACCGTGGAAGTGGATGTGGATTTATATTTTTTGTACAGTGGAAGTGGATGTGGATTTATATTTTTGTACAGCGGAAGTGGATGTGGATTTATATTTTTGTACAGTGGAAGTGGATGTGGATTTATATTTTTGTACAGTGGAAGTGGATGTGGATTTATATTTTTTGTACAGTGGAAGTGGATGTGGATTTATATTTTTGTACCGTGGAAGTGGACGTGGATTTATATTTTGTACCGTGGAAGTGGATGTGGATTTATATTTTTGCACCGTGGAAGCGGATGTCGATTTACATTTTGTACCGTGGAAGTGGACGTGGATTTATATTTTTGTACCGTGGAAGTGGATGTGGATTTATATTTTTTTACACTGTGGAAGTGGATGTGGATTTATATTTTTGTACAGTGGAAGTGGATGTGGATTTATATTTTTAGATTTCCTTAAAATAAACGTGGATGTGGATTTAGCTTTCGTTAAAGTGGATATCAATGTAGACTTAATTCTACTTCAAGTGGAAACCATAAATTTAATTCATCTCCAAAGTATGTTGCGGATTCAACTTTCAAACAGGGGTTACAAGTGTAAACTTCTCCAACCCTGTCTTATTTACACATATATTTCTTTATTGCTAACAATTGTTTGTAGCTTGTGGCTTTTGACAATATTAAAGTTGGCGTCACGCATCAACTCGTGGAACTATTTCTTCGGCAGCGAACTGGGGCAATTTGTTGGGAAGGATAATCAGACTTCTCGACAAGGGTCAAGGATCTACCTCGAACACTCATCTCCAACCCCAAATATTCCGTCTGCAATCCAGCATATCCAATTTTCAAAATTTTCGAGTTTCTACCATAAGACCCAGTGTCATCATAATTCGACACTGGGACAATATTTTGCAAAGATTCGTGCCAATCGGGGTACATTATTTATAGGAGTCGTAGTAATCTAGAACTACACACGGCCTGATTCTCATGTAGCCCGAGATATGTAGGCAACTCGGAGACAGGAGTTCGGCCATAATCCTCTCAAATTTCCTTTAGCCAGGACAAAATAGGCTACTGAGTCAACGTCTTTGCCCGAAAATTCTTTCACCATTACCGGGCAAAGAGGGACAAGTTGTTGACACCCAATTTTGTCCCGCCTCTCCTCCGAAATGCCTATTTACGCTTCTAATATTTTTTGGCAAATTAAAATATATTTATAGTTTTACTATAATTATTAGCCTCTTATCAATATCGGCGTTTCATTATTCTATTACAATTACTAGCTATTATTATTATTATTATTATTATTATTATTATTATTATTATTATTATTATTATTATTATTATTATTATTATTATTATTATTATTATTATTATGTTCAAATACGAGCCCAATTTACCCCCAATATTTTCGGATTAACCCAAAACAATTTTCATAGGCCACTACCCATTTTAATTCACCCCAACCCAATTTTCATACCAATCCACATTTTATTCCAAGCCCACCTCTTCAATTCACCCCAGCCCAAATAATTACCCAAACGGACCTGCCCATACACGTTTAATTTGTACCCGACCCGACAGCCCAATTCGTTCAAAACAAAGGAAACCATTAGGGTTTCCTTCCATTTTCTATCAGCCGCACGCTCCTCCTTCTTCTCTCTCTACCCTCTCCCTTCCGCTCCTCCTCGCACCCACTTCACCTTGTCCCCCCACGCCTCTGCCACCCCCACTTCGCCCTGTTCCCCACGCTCCTCTCTAACAAACTCTAGAATCGCCCTATAAAGGAGATTGTTTTTCGGTTCATGAGGGGAGATAAAAAGAGGTTGGAAGGCTTTGGAATGGGAGAACCCCCCTAAGAATCAAAGCTTTCGAATCGCAGAAATCCCCTTTACAAAGACATAGTTTTTTTTTAGTTGCTGAAATCCTCTACAAAGAGAGGTTCTTAATCGCAGAAATCCCCAAGAATCAAGTTTTTTTTTTTGAATCGCTAGATCCCCCTTTGAAAATACAAGTCTTTAATTGTTCCAGTTCCCCTTTAAAATATCGGCTTTTAATTTTCTCGATATCGTCACAAAAATATTAAATCCTGTTCTGTTTTTGCTATGGGTGTTCGTTTGAATCCGAGCATACGCAAGTTCGAATTTCAAAGTGTTTCGAGTGTAGATCGAAACTCGCGCCTCACTTCGCTGCACCCGAAGCAGGTGATTTCCTTTCCCTAAATTATGTAGTTCGGTATTTAGATAATGATTATGTGTTTAGTTTAAGTTAAAGGCGCGATTATCATGATCCATCAATTTTCTGTTAGTTAGATAAATGTTGACTTGTATTGGTGTAGTTCAATTGGGTAATATTAGTCTTGAATCCTGCTATCCGTATGATTTTTTGTATATTAGTCTATTATATTGCTTGAGTATCTCATATAGTTGTGTTTGGTCCGTGTTCAGTAGTCCTCTGTTTGAATCTGATTATGCAAGTGGTTGTTAGTCTAATAGTTATATGTGTTAAGCATCAGGTCTGCTGTAAGGGGGCATGCTTTACTTGACATAACTTAATCTTGTCTGAAATCTCTAATCAAATATCATGGATGTGGCTTGTTGGACTAAAGCTCATTTACCTAAATCCAGCATGACATTTGTCTTGTTTAACGTATAGTATATGATCATGCTGTTATTGTGTGCTCAAGTGTTTGTACGTCTTCTTAATGCATAGAAAACATGTTTTATCAAGTCTGTTGGATAGGTATGACTGAAATTGTGATAAGATATTAGAGGAGCTCGAATCCTGCCTCAAGTTATCACCTCTAATAATCTTGAATGATTGCATTATTGCCCAGAAAGAGTGATACTTGCTTGCATGCCTGAAAGTAAATCTTCTTAATAAACTATGTCTCAACCCTCATCTGTTTCTGCCTTGATGTACTTTAGCTGAATCTGTTTCTTTCATTTTTGCACATTGATTACCTGCCGAGCATCATATGAAGCTGTCTTCCTTTTCTCAAAAATGCATTCTGTACTTGTTGGTGGTATATTTTTCTTTCCTATAGGATATACTTACTCCCTTCCGTATGTGCTGCATATTAAGTCCATCCTTGAATATTAGAATGACATGATCAGACCAGGCATCTGATGGTATATTAGTATTTGATTTCTGTTTTTTTTATTATGCACATCATACTGCATTTTTTTTTACCTCTTTGTTCTTGGTACTGCCTCTATACTCCGAAAGCTGTCTAAACATGCCAAGGAGATGTGAACATGTCCCTGTGTGGATCTGGTTGTTGATTTACGAGTAAACATACCATGGATATGCCTGAATATACCAGATACATGCAGTCCCGCATACTGTTAGCATAAGGGGAACTTGAATATTCAGTATAAGTCAAGTATATCATTAATACAAGTATAGATTTTGTAACCTATGCATGCAGTTGGGTTAAGTCTCGTTAGCTATTTATTGTTAGGCCACCTTTATGTGCTAAGTTTTCAGTTTATATTGGGCCAGTCTGAATTGATTTTAAGTGACTTATTTGATTTGAGCCTTCTGTGTGTTGCTTGAATTGGTTTAAGGCCTTTTCTTTTCCCCGTCTCTATTTCGTTTTTAGATATACATAGTATATACCCAACCCACTGATCTATTTTGAGTTTACATTTCGTATGCTTGACCTTATTCCTTGATTGTATACTAATCCTTTTCTTTCGTCTCTTTGCATGACCGTCGTATACGAGTCCGAGGGACTCCTCTTCTTCCGCATTCGGTGTTGGGCTGAGAGCCCAACATAACCATCTCGAGTCATTCCCCATTAATTCTGTCCACAACAAAAAATGGAAAAACATCAATGCTGGGCCAAGGCCCAATAGGCATGAACAGTGTGCAGCAGTTTACAAATGGGCTGAGCCCATTCTCCCCAGCTGCAGCTATGGATCACAGTGGCCCAAAACGGGCAGGCCCATTTGATATTAGTTGGCCCTTTTATTTTATTTTGTGCCCTTAACTTGTATTATGTGACTAACCTTTTTTTTATTATTATTTTCTTAATTTAGGTGAACCTCAGCAAATTTAGTGGGTGAGCTTTAGTATAATGGGTAGTTAATTTAAGGAAAACCAACAATTAATTTCATAAGCTTCATTTTTCTTTTATGTTAAAACTATTTATAGCATCTAATATTTATCTTATTTATTAATTTGCAGATAGCATAACCATGTATTTTGAGTTAATGGAATCATATTTAATTCTTACTATCTTAAAATTTCAAAACGCTATTAATACACAAATGTAAATTCAAGAACTTTTATAAATAATTTCTTCAAGATTTATCCTATTATACATATTTTAGCCGAGTACAACTAAATAAAGTTAGAAGAAGAAAATTCATTACCTCTTACATCCTATTCATAACAAGTCTAGATTTCCTACACCACTATATTCATATGATGTAATTTTATTCTAAGTTTAAATTGGCTTGGCCTTTTCTTAAAAGCTTCTATTTATATGCGTATCATTATATTTTGCAAGTCTTAGTTTTAAAAATAGTATTTTTTTTTCAAAGCCTTAGCATATCTTTTAAATCTTATTTTAAGCAGCGTTATTATATTTTTCTTTAAAACCTTAATAACACTATAAGCCATTTTCTTAAAATTTAAGCATCTTATCTAACCTCACTTAATTAACCTAAATTTGGCCGGATAACCGTAGTTAACGGATTCTAAAGGATGCCTAACCCCTTCCCTTTAGGATAATATAGAGCCCTTACCTAGAATCACATTGGTTAAGCAGACTATCAACAGAGGTTTAGTTTTAACTTTACCTTAGTTAACATCTAGGTGTCCTAATTCACCGTTAAATTAATTAGGTGGCGACTCCTTAAAACAAAATAAATAGGGATCTCCAATACGTTGTACCCTAATTCAACCCGGTTAAAATGGGGTGTAACTGCGTCGAGTAGAGATCCGAACCAACGTCCCATTTCACTGCACACAGAAAAGGTAAACATCGATACACTTATTGCTTTTAGTCTTTGGTTTCTATTTTAGTTTAAATTTTAGCCTGTTCCTGCTGTTTTTTTTTTTTTAGTAATAGTAGTTATGTAGGTCCTTTGTTGTCTTATGTTTAGAAGCTGTTAGGATAGGATATTAATCGCTAAATGATTAGGATTAATAATGGTTTACTAGAAGAGATATAAGATTTCTATTGAACGCTTTGAACGAATTGTACAATATGGTTCAATGAACTGTTTAATTCCCTGCAGTTGATTTAGAGATAAGGGCGTATCGATGTCATTTAATTTTTCACCTGTTTGCCTATTTGAGTCGTATTTGCAATATGAAGCTTATGTGGATTTATGGGGATGGAGTGCAAATCTTTCTCACTGATACATCAATAGGGTTAAAATGCTTCATACTTGGATGTTGGTTTGTTAGCATTTAGCTTTGATTCTGCTCAGAGTTTGTATAAGTAAATACGAGCAATGCATAAATTTAGTTCAATTAAATGTTCTTATGTCTGGCTGGTTTCTTGTAAGCAAATAGTCTATGTGAAATGTTTGTTTCTTCCTCGGCTTCGCTTTAAGTTGTTGAAGTTTGTTTTTTTAACTTTGCTCATGTGTCTGTGTTCTGGAAACTGAATCAAGGTGAATGAGTAGCTAAATCATTATTGCGCGGTTTATTTCCTTTTCTTTCTTCTTGAATTTTACTAAAGACAATTTCTTAAATCAGTAATTTTACTTACAGAACTGTTTCCTAATCTTCAAATACATATGTGTTAGTTTTATATCCCTGTCCTCATTCCCCTATCCTATTCCCTTTAAAAGAATAACGTGTTGTGCCAAGTTCGTTTCTAGTTATGTAGTATCAAAATGTGATTAATAGGTGATCAAGATCGATATAAATTGGCATTTGGTATGGTTGTTAATATACTCTAGTTTTGTACATTTTATTGCAAGAACTTGATTTGGAACTTTGAGGACTGTTTGGGGGGTTGTCCGTATGATATAGCTGGTTGCATTTTTTCATTTGGTTGGTTAAATGGAGGTTCTCTGCTTTGAATTAATTACTACTTGAAGGCATTGTTTTTAATATTAAATCATTTGTATTTCCAACACAAAATGTCATTCTCTATTCAAATTCCTTATTTTCATTGAACATGTTCTGTTTCCTTAAGTTACAAACTGCAATTGGTATCATTTAATCTTAGTTGGGTGTCACGAGCTGGTCCTGTTGTGGATCTGTATACAACAGTATACATGATTTTCTTTAGCTTAAATACCTTAGCGTGATTTCCCCTTTGTTTGTTCCTATTCAGTCCGATTGGCTTCTGTGGAGTGTTAAAGCGGGTGGGTTCGAAATATTAAGGTTCATACCTATTTGGATGCATATCAGTCGGTATATTTAGTGTATAAGGGGTATACCCCCTGTTAGTCAAATGATCAATTGAACCTCGAAAATTTTGGACTCCATCTTGTACTGCTTAGCAATTTGGCTGCTGAATAATATGTTTGCTCAGCCCAATCGATTACCCATTTGCATAATCTGTTGGGCCTGCCCTCTTAAGATACACATATAGCTTTGTTTGCTTTGTGTCTTGGCCTTTTTATTTATTTGTGGACATCTAAACCGAATATAGGCCTACTATATTTATTTAACTTCTTTTCTTATCATTGCTTAAAAGTCGTTAATATATTAATTATAGGCAGCCCCCTTGTTTTAGTTGAAGGCCATTGGCCTGTCTTGAATATACATTATGCATGTTTAGTCTTATTTATTGGTTACATACTAATCTTTTTCTTTTGTTTATGCATGACATCTCGCATACGAGTCCAAGGGACTCGTCATCTCCCGCATTCGGTGTTGGGCTAAAAGCCCAACGAAATTCCTCGCGAGTCAACCCGTTCGCAGCAGTCCATATAAACTTTGTTGGGCCGAAACCCAATAGTAGCGGCAGCAGCAATTCTGAATGGGCTGAGCCCATTTGAATCAAACTTATTCTTCTATTCTATTTTTATGCCTTTAATTTGTATTTTGCAACTAGTGCTTTAGTTGGTTTGTTTGCCTCTATTTGTTTGTGCGTTATTTGTTGAACAAAAAGATTAGTGATTGGTTTTATTTTAGTCATACTAATTTCATCCATAATTAGCAATTCAGAGAGTTTAAGTCAATGGAGGATGTAGGTAAAACAAAAGATGAGGAAGGGTCAAGGTAACCATTAACACGTTTTAAGATTAAAAAAAAAAAGGAGCGAAGAGATTTAAAAAGAGAGACTAGAAGTTAAAGTTCAGTTAGATCATATCGAAGTAGCAATTTCACGTTCGGCTAGTGCTTATGAGGAATTAGATTCAATAAATAAAGAGGTTTTTAAAATCACACAACATTCTTTTTAAAATGTCAATTGGTTTCAAATACAAAGTTAGTCACTACCTTTCATTTTAAAAATGCTAATTCCCATTTCTCTTAGTTTTAACTACCTTATAGGTTAATACATAACCTTTACAACTTACACTTAGCCTAATTATATTTTAGTCCGGTCGGATTCACCATTATTAATGGAATTTAGAGGATGCCTAATACCTTCCCTCTAGGTTAGTTGAACCCATACCTACAATCATTTGGTTTCGTAGACTTAAAATAGAGTCAACTTTAAAAATAACTTTAGTTAACTTTAGGTGCCCTAATTCACCGTAAAATAATTAGGTGGCGACTCTTAACTTTAATTAACCCCGGAATTACCGGGATGTTGTAAACTATTTTGACTCTGGTTAAAATAGGGTATAATAAATACAGGGCAAAATTGCAGTCACAGCTGCTTAATATGTTTCACAAAAACATAATTGACAAATGTACCATAACTGTTTCACAGAAACAACATTAAAACCTGCAGTCACTGCTGCATAACAGTCAGTACCAAAGACATACACATACAGGACTAAACTAATTCAACTTCATTTTTCCATTTCATTTCTGGGCAGTTGATGAACTTGTTTGACTTAAAGAGTTCAACTCAGCAACTTTGGCCCTTATTTTCATTCTCTTTTGTCCACTCATTTGTTGAAGACCTTGTTGTGTTATAGCTGGACTCCTTTTCCATTTTAGTCCACCTGGTCTTGGTTTGTGATGTCCAAGACTACTAGTGACTGCTGTTGAATTCATAGGCATGGTTGCAGACTGATTTGCCATTCCAGGCTGCATTAATAAAATAGATCTCCATTAGGCTAGATTGTTTGCATTAAATGGTTAATAAGGTTGTAAACTTACATTGATAATTTTGAAACCACTTTGAGTCTGAAGCACTCCCATTCCCACAACTCTTGGCCTCTTAAAAGGTGCCCCTCTTCCAGTAACTGATGCACTTGCATCAGAAGCCTAGGTCACATTTAAGGTGTCAAACACTTAGAATTGTAAAATTTATTAAGTGATAATTTAACAAGCTAAGTAATACTTGTGATGTTGACGACTGTCCTGTACCCCTTCCAGATTGAAATGCAACAGTCATGGCCTAATTCATATTTAAGTAGTTAGACTAAATATAAGACTGTAATATTTAATCAACTAGTAAATAGCAAGGAAAGTTTTTACCTGTTTGGCAGAACCTCTTGGTCTTCCCCTTCCTCTACTTGGTTGGGAATTACTTGGTACTGTAGAAGAACCAATACTTGACCTAGTTGAACTAGTACTTGTCCCTCTCCCTCTTGCCCTTCCTCTGCCTCTGACAAATTGTGGATTCATAGGACAACCCTTCTTATTGTGACCCTTTGCATGGCACAAGCTGCAAGTCATCTCAACACCTCTTTTGGACAGCTTCCCTGTCTTGTTTTCTGTCTGCTTCTTTCTTCTACACTTCCTTGGATTACCTGGCAGCTTTTTAATCTCAGGTGGGAGGACAGGAGGATTTTTTGACTTTGGCCACATTTCCATATTAGTAACAGGTTGAATGAATGAGTTGTATGTTTTAAGGTAAGTGTCCTTAGTGTACCAATGTGCAACATAGTGAATAGGTTCCAATTTTCTGAAATGAACTGCAGCTATGGCATGATAGCAGGGAATACCTTTCAGTATCCAAGATCTACAAGTGTAAGTATTGTTGTTCAGATTTACTATGAATTTATTACCCCAGCTGTCCTTGACCTCAAAGTCATATTCACCGTTCCATTCAAGAGTACACTTCATTGACTTTGATGTGTTCTCTTGCAATACCTTCAAAGCCATTGGGCCGATGTTTCTTATCCAAGTCTCAGAAAACTCTCTTAGTTGTCCTACCCTTCTCATCATTTTGACCCTAATTTCCTCAAGCATTGTGATAATGGTCTTGTGCCTTGGCCCCAAAATCCAAGAATTAAAACTCTCGGCCATGTTGTTGTCAACACTATCACAACTGCTGAGGTATTTAAAGTAGACCTTGGACCACCTATCTATGTTGTAATACAACAAATCTCCATTTATTCCATCACCTAACTTCTCCATATGATCCAAATTTTTTTGCAACTCCTGCTCATATGTGGACTTAGCACATCTCCAGAAGCAGTTTCTAATTTCTATGCCTTTCCATTTTTTGGAAAAATTGGCAAGCACATGTCTTGCACACATTCTTTGTTCTGCATTTAGCAGCAGATCCTTAATGGCTATATCCAGACCTTACAATAACATGTAACAAAAAATTAGGTGACAGTAGAGCAGCATAAGTTAAAGAGAATGAAAAAAAATTCAAAAATCAATAACCAAGAATACATTACCTTTTGCATATCTGAAAGAGTTGTCAAACCAATCCCATCTCCAAGCTTAAGATCATGCCTTAGAATGTTGACAAACCATCTCCAAGTAAAACCATTCTCAACTTCAACCACTGCCCAAGCCAGTGGTAGCATCTGGTTGTTCCCATCTTTATAAACAGCCACAAGCATTTGCCCTTTACTAACACCTTTTAAAAAACACCCATCCAACCCAGTTGCCCTCCTACAACCAGCCTTGAATGCCTTCTTCATGGCATCAAAACATATGTAAAAGGACTGAAACCTTTTGACTCCACCTTCAAAAGTTTCTTCACTCAGCCTAACCACACATGTGCTACCTGGATTAGTCCTTAAAAGCTCATCCCTATAATCCAAAATTCTTTTGAACTCCTCTACATTATCACCCATGATTTGTTGCAAAACAATGCTTCTGGTTTTCCTTGCCACAGTCCTACCAATATACACCTCTAATTCCTTTCTTACCAAATTTTGAAGCTAAAAAATTCTAATGCCAGGTTCAGAAATAATTCTGTCCCTGTACCTTTCTGAAATATACAAAGAATTTACCAACTTGTTCTTTGTTGTGCCATTGCACTTGTGAACAGGATTATAATTCTTCACAACTAAATCTTTTGTTCTAGAATCAAAAATGGCAAACAATAACCATGGACAGCCAGCAGTACACTTTACCCTCACCCTAGTTGGTTCATTGACATATTTTTTCAATTCTACATGTTCTTGAACTGCATACCTAGTAAGTGCTTTCCTAAACTGTTTAGCACTTTCAAATGCAAGACCAGTCTCCCAAACTATTTCTTTACACTTAGGATAAAAAATAACCCTATTTCTAATTCTTTTTGGTCTCCTTGACTTTTTAGTAGGCTTTTCAACCACATCTTCGTCATCAACTTCATCATCAGTCTCTATTTCAAAGCTACCTGGATCATTTGAGTCATAAAATGGCTTATCCCCACCCAATTTTCCTTCAAATGTACTCTTACTCCTAGATAAATATTCATCATGTCCCATACCTACACCCTTTGGCCCTAAATCTATCCCTTCAGATCTCTTAGTCTTTTCTTTCTTCTTTTTTGATTTTAGAGCCACCCTATCTTTCCTTAGATTCCTATCCTCCTCATGGACATCACTATCAAATTCCTCTTCTTCACCTTCTCTACCACTACATTGTCAGACTTCTCAGATTCACTCTCACTTTCTAAGTCAGAATCATTATCATCATCAGCTGCAGTAGCAACTGAAGTCCCACCTAAGGGTTCATCAAGACCAGCAGCCTCTTCAAACCCTAAGCCTTCACTACCCCCAAATGTTTGACTACCCTCACCTGCCCCAACCTTTTCATTTATATCTTCACATGTGGGGTTATCAAAAGCAGTAAAAGATTCCCCACCCACAGAGGTAATAGGTGGAAGAGCAGGGGGGACCACAATAGGTTCCTCAACAAGATGAGTCAAAAAAATTACAACAATATCTCCATTTTTTAATTGAGGTACAATACCAATAATGTCCCTATACTTTTAACTTCTACTAAAAATCGACATTTAGGTGGTCTAATATATACACAACAAGATGAAACATTATAACCGATTTCTTTAGCATAGTAAACAAGCTCAAATTAAGAGAATTTATCAAGATCAACATCAAAATAATCTGTCACACTACCTCCAACATACTTAATACGAGGGGTTTTTTCTAAATTACCTCCGTGGTTAAACCTCAAAGTCACAAACACATCGTCCATTTTCTTCGCAAAACCTAAAATTAAAATCAAATGAAAAATTAGAAGATTCAGTTACCATTTACACCAAAAAAACAAAAACAAAGTTAAAGATAAATTTTTTACAACTGAAAAACAGTAACATCGAAATCTATCGAAATCTAGACAAACCCTAATGAGAACAACAACAGTCGTGTACCTTTGTGGCTAACTAATCTTCAATATCACTCAGAAATGACAAGATTTACGTATTTTTTGGATTTTTAACTTTGCAATGATCGGTTTGTGGAGCGTGGAGGTTTGGATCTGTAGTGGAAAGGGGAAAATGACGATTGGGAACCGAGTTGGGTATTTGTTTTTTGGATGGGTCGGGTTAATTGGGGCTAGGTCGGGTTTTTTAAGTGGGGACGGGTAAAAATAAGTTGGGGAATTAAATAAATACGTGGACCAATTAGCTCGCGCGTGTCTAACACGACCCAGCCCTCAACTGGTCTGGGGCACTAGAGGGGGAAAATAATTAAAATGTAACTTGTTAAGGGGGGTAAATAAACAGAAGTTAGGTTTAGTTGCTAAAGTGAGTTTTCGTGCCAAGTTCAGGGCTAAAACATGTCTTTTCTCAAGTAGAAATTTTAATTAATGCTTCGAAAAAGGTGGACATCATCCATATGACTACGGAGGTTCTTTTTTTTTTAACGTTAGTGATTAAAATAAGGATTTTAGGAACTAACCAATGATTGAAAATAAAACAAAAATAGAAAGCATCCCTCAGCCGTTAGCAAATTAAATTATGAGCACTCGAACAAATCATCCGATTGATGAATTGCAAACTCTAGCAAGAAACCAGTCTCGCATATTCATTTCTCGGTAAAATTATTTTCCTTCATCTGTACATACTTAAATATTCTTGATGTGGTGTTATACTATTGATTCAAGTTCACATGATTCATACAATTAAAAGTATTCATATAGGAATACTTTATATTGGTAGCTTATGTTTTGTAATCGACGTCCAATATGAGGCTTTGTTTCGTAGATCAATAATCTCCTCCTCGAATTAATAACACATGACCCATTATCAAAATTATGGACTTCTTCAGACATTTACTGTGTGACACTCATATCACTCGTATATGTATGACCACTAATGCCCACTGATTTCTTTTTGCGCGTGGCATCCCCAAATTACATGGAATCATAGTAAATATGTGGCAGGTAAGGCACAAGTCGACCGGTTGTTTCACGCCATAGTCTATCTTGATACTCATATGAGTGAATGATCGAATTTGATACCCTTAATCAACATGGTGTGGTATTATTTGTTTCAAATGAAACCTACATGCTCTTTTTTAGAAGACCTCACATTATTAAGTTATATCTGCATCTTATATATAGCTTAATTTTCTCACGAATTTCTTATATGGGTCTTTGTTCGCATAAACTACAACGTGCAATAACAAAGAAAAGAAGAAAGATATTTTGTTCAAAATCTGCGAAGATGAGGTCTTTCTTGCAATCATGACTGATAAACGATAAAGTTTTGACTTAACTCAACCTCAAAAGTTATTATTATCATTACCAAACATATGCGGATTCAATCACGAATAAAGTAGAAATCGGAGATATAAATAATTCATTTTGGAGTCAAAAGCAAGGACATAAATAATTCATTTTGGATTCAAAAGCAAGGACGTTGTGGTTCTTATAGATCGGATTCATTAAAATTCTATTATTCATTAAAATTGAAGAATTATAAATCTCTAAAATAATAGATAGAAATAGCTTAAGGTGAAGATTATACAAGACCGTGTAAGGAGACAAACAATCTATCTCTTGATCAATGTGGGGCTTAACACTCTCCCACACGTCCAGGAGCATGAATAACACATGGGAGCACAATATTGAGAATCACAGCAATAGAGAACAATGGGTCTATTTTGCATTGGGGAAGTAACATAGGCTAGGTGATTTTACTGAACTCGTGAAAGTTCATTTTTAGTTAGCAAGAATAAAAATTGGACTTTCGCCCTAATTCGACCCCAAAAGTTGGCTCACAAGGGGAGAATTTTTAAATTTCGTTTATCACAACTCATTTCCTCTACCGGTGTGAGGCTTCATAGTGACCAACTGCACTTAATTTGTTTGTTGGTATGGTAATTAGCTTTTGGGACTTTTTACAATGAGCAACAGCAGCCTCAATTGAACCCTCAATCTCTGAGGTGAAATTCAACTCATACAAGTCATTATTGGAGTTGAAGGAAGAATTAGATGATGAGAAAGAACCACCAGTTGAGGATGAATTAGTTGAAGAGGAAGACAAACACTTTCTTGCAGAATTCCACTTCGTTTCTGCTGCTGAGAATGACCTTGTACCATCAGCTCTCTCAATGATCGGATTTAATCGGGTTCCAATATAAGTATTTTTAAATGAGATTTGTTTCTTGGACAGTTTCATGTCCTTTCTAGAACAGCTATTACCACTAGAACAAGAAGATTTGGTAAACAGAGATTTCAGATATGCCCTTGAAGCTTTGAGTTTTTGACTAATTAAAGAATATTTAATAAGATTGAGCTTCTTAGACAAAACTTTCTTGTTAGGACTGTTATGGTTATCCATGGAGCTACTACCAGTGGTGAATTCAGTACTGGACCACTCAAAGAAGTGCCCATTTGGATGATTAAGTTCAAAACTCACACGGCAAGAATGTGCTGGGGAAACATTGCAAGAACCAATGGGGGTGATCAAAAAGTTTATGCAAAAGGTTTCTTCTTCTAAATCTTGTTGAAAGGGCTCTGTTTGGAGGAATTTTTGGTGAAGTAGAAGGAGTTTTCCTTTGTAGAAAAGTTCATCAGCAGGGGAAGTTGTGGATTTTTTATCATTGGTATTTGAGGCCATTTTGAACTCAAATTCTCTGTTTTGAGGGGAAGATTTAGGACACGAAAAAAAGTAAGAGCAAGGACTCACTTCAATGTCTATGTAGTCTTCTTCATCTAAGTGGTCCTTGTATACTGGAAGAAAATTATTGGCCATTTACTTTAAAAAAAGAAGAAAAATGGACAGTACTCTATGTGTGAATTTTTGAAGATTATGGGGAAGCTGAGCTTAGTGAAGGATAAAGGAGCTTTGAAGTGGAGATGGTGTCAAGAGGGTATTATATAGATATTGGCTTGGAAATCATTTTCACTCTCAATTTTGTTTTAAAAATCAACCTGTCTTTTTTTTTTTTTTTTTTTTTTTTTCTATTCAGTATCTGGTATTTATATTGAGATCTGACTATATTCGGATTCGCGTTGAGAAATTCTGCATTAAGAGATAAAATGTTCCCTAACAAAGACGATTTCATACTGCTGAGTGTCCCACATTGGTTAGGGATGAGAGATTTGGTCTCCTTATGACAATCTTCACCTATGAGCTAGCTTTTGAGATTGAATTAGCCTAAGATACATTCTTTACATGGTGTCAGAGCTAGGCCCATCACAATTCATGGTTTACCGATTTTGGACACCCATATTAAATTGTTCATGCTCTAGAAGTCCAGCTCTTGACGTGAGGGAGGGGGAGTGTTGAGTATCCCACATTGGCTAGATATGAGAGATCATTCGGTCTCCTTATATGGACTGGGACAATTTTCACCCTATAAAATAGTTTTTGGAGATGAGTTAGGCTAAAATTCATTCTTTACACATACTCAGGACTCGAACTTTGAGCAAAAACCGTTTTCCACATATTATGTCCATGGAATTCTTTTAATTATCTATTTTAACTTCTAGATCATCAACATTTATCTTTCTTTCTTTTTTACCTTTTCAATATCAAGATATTTCTCCTTGTTTATGCTATGGAGTTACCTAAAAGACAAATAAATCTGATTTCTGAAATGAGAAAAAAATAAAAAATAAGCAACAAGTGTATAAGTTAATCTTTTGAATAATGAAGAAATGAGCAAAACAAACAAGTAAATAAAAATAATTTGCTTCGTATCAGTAAATTTATTAGCAAGCTCAATAATCTGCTGTTTATGCAATGAAGAATAGAAGAGAGCGAGAAGTAGCCCCCAAGTTCCGCAAGTCGCATTTTATATTGATTGTGTCATCCCCGCCATCCAACACACTTTATCTTCACACTCACCCTGTAGTCCCCATCCCCACCACCCCCAGACCTCCACCTCCACCTCCCATATTATTTGTCTATATTATATGCAAATGTTTTTAGGATAATATTTTTTACAACCGAACAAAAAAAATAAGTAAGAACGCCAATTATTTTCCTAAAAAACGTTTTCTGGAAAAGCATTTTTTTATGAAAGACATCCTCGTACAGTCGTACCGAACACACTCGAAGTCTAAAAAGATAGGATATCAAATTGATTAGATCTTTTTTTTTGTAATTCATTACTGCAAAACTTTTCGTTTGGCCGTGGTCATTGTTTCCAGCCAAATGATGTTTGACATTTATTTAAAAAAAATTTAGGAGTCTTTTCAAGTGAGATCTTCGGAGCATCCATGAGATGCATCTCAGATGCCTTAGATATTTTTTATTAGCAGTGTTTCATTACTGTTATATCAAAAGTATATAGTTTTCTGGGTTCTTTTGCTGCAATTTTCAGGAAAAACTTCTCCAGTTTATATGGTATTTTAGGAAAAATTTCTAAACTTTCTCCAGTCTGATGCAAGTATGTATATGTATAATAATATAGAGAAGAAGAAAAAAAAGAAAAAGGAAAATGGGATATTTATAGGATATTTGTTTGTGGTAACTGTATGTATGAGCTAGGCAGATTACTCCAAAGAACAAAAACCATAAGGCCCATGTGGATTGGAGAGACATTAGTGGTCCATGTTAGGATTTGAATCCCAAATCCGATCTTTGTAAGCAGGTTCCCAGGAAAGATTGGAGGGTCACAGCTGGACCACTTAAATACCAACCTCCTTAGACAGAACCTACTTACGCAGTGATGTAAGCGAAGAATAAATAACACACACAGATTTATAGTGGTTCACCCTCAATGTGAGAGCTACGTCCACGTTGCTGCTGCAGATCTTATTAAAGAAGAAATATTACAAGTATTTACAACACTCAACCTCACAACCTCAATCCCAATTACACTCAAGAATTTTACCACAGAAAATTCTCTCAAAGACCTTCTCTTACTTAGGCCTTTCACTAAGAGTATTTCTCTTAGATTTTTTTTTTCTCTCTTTGGGATGTGTTTAGCAAATGATCTTGATGATGTCTTACAAATGAACCATAAGCTACCTATTTATAGGAATGAATTTCCTATGATGAGGTAAGCGCTTACATCACGACTAAGATGAGGTAAGCGCTTACATCACGACTAAGATGAGGTAAGCGCTTACATCACGACTATGTGAGACCCAACAAATCTCCCACTTGAAGACTAATTTTAATTTGTCTTCACACTTTGATCGATGCAGCAGCTCTTTCCTAGTTTCATACTTCGTGCAAGCCAACTGAAGCTGAGCATAGCTTCAGTTTGTCTATCGTCACTGCCTTTGTCAGCATGTCTGCTGGATTCTGACTCCCTGCGATCTTCTCAAGCACTAGCGCTCCATCTTCCAAAGCTGATCTAATGAAATGGTACCGGAGTTGTATGTGCTTCGTTCGAGCATGGTAGACCGGGTTCTTTGCCAAATGAATGGCACTTTGGCTATCACAATATAGCACACTTCCCTCGTGGTCCTGATCCAATTCCTGCAGAAAAGATTGTAGCCACATCATTTCCTTTGTGGCCTCCGTCACAGCAACGTACTCAGCCTCACAACTAGAGAGAGCTACTATCTTTTGCAACTTGGAAACCCAAGAGATTGCAGTACCTCCGAATATGTAAACATACCCGGATGTGCTCTTTCTGCTATCAATATCACCACCGTTGTCAGCATCAACATATCCTTGCAATCCTGTTTTTGATTTTCGGAAATACAGAGCTGAACTCGAGCTGCCTTTCAGATATCTGAATATCCATTTCACAGCCTCCCAGTGTTGCTTTCCCGGATTGCTCATAAATCGGCTGACAACTCCCACTGCATGTGCAATGTCTGGCCTTGTACATATCATTGCATACATAAGACTACCGATTGCAGATGCATAAGGTATCTTGTCCATCTGCTTCTTCTCATCCTCGGTTGTAGGCGACTGATCCTTTGACAACCGAAAGTGTCCAGCCAAGGGAGTGCTGACTGGCTTGGCATCATGCATGTTAAACCTTTTGATAACTTTCCTCACATATTCTTCTTGTGAGAGTTTGATTCCCTCCTTGCTTCGGTCGATTCTCATCCCAAGGATTTGCTTTGCAGCTCCCAAATCCTTCATTGCAAACTCTTCGGATAACCCTTTTTTCAACCGATCAATCTCCTGTAGGTTTGCTCCTACGATTAGCATGTCGTCGACATAGAGTAGCAGTATCATGTACGAGTCTTCAAATTTTTTGAAGTAACAGCAGTGATCTGCCTCGCACCTTGAAAAATCAGCTTTCTTCATAAAGCTGTCAAACTTTAAATACCACTGTCTTGGAGCCTGTTTTAGTCCGTACAGACTCTTTTGAAGTTTGCACACCAGATTCTCCTTTCCTTTGACTTTGAATCCCTCCGGCTGTCGCATGTAGATTTCCTCGTCTAGATCACCGTGAAGAAATGCAGTTTTCACGTCCATCTGTTGCAGATGTAGATTTTCCTTTGCTACCAGTCCAAGAACAGTTCTGATAGTCACCATCTTGACTACGGGAGAGAAGATCTCCGTATAGTCGATGCCTTCTTTCTGTTGAAATCCCTTTGCAACCAGCCTTGCTTTATAACGCTTGCTTCCATTGGGTTCTTCCTTTATCCGATAAACCCATTTGTTTTGCAATGCCTTTTTATCCTTTGGCAACTCGGCTAACTCCCATGTATGATTTGCCGATAGTGAATCCATCTCATCTTTCATTGCCAGCTCCCACTTAGTCGATTCATCGACTTGCATTTCTTCTTCATAACATTCCGGCTCCCCTCTATCAGTGAGTAGAATGTAGTTGAGGGATGGAGAGTACCTGTGAATCGGCTTCCTAATCCTGGATGATCTACACAGTTCTGTGATTGGCGTCTGCTCATTTGTTTCAGAATCAACACTTTCATCAGCACTTTCTCGGATTGTTTGTTCCTCTGCCTCGGTTGTACCTGGCTGTGGCTCAGGTGTCGGGAAGTCCCTCAAATCGACTATTTCCGATTCCTTGTCCTGACATTCTGAATTCTTTTGCAGCTTGTCCTTGTACAGTACCTCTTCGTTGAAGACAACATTCCTGCTTCGGATGATTTTCCGATTTTGTTCATCCCAAAATCAGTACCCAAGCTCGGTGTCACCATAGCCAATAAAGTAACACTTCTTTGATTTTGGATCAAGTTTGTTTCTAGCCGTATCATCATTATGAACATATGATAAGCAGCCGAACACTTTCAGAAATGAAAGATTTACCTTCTTGCCACTCCAGACTTCTTCTGGAATTCTGAAATCCAAGGGAACTGACGGTCCTCGGTTAATTAAGAAGGCCACGGTATTGACTGCATCTGCCCAGAATGTCTTGGGCAGTCCAGAGTGTATTCTCATACTCTGAGCACGCTCGTTCAATGTTCGGTTCATTCTTTCGGCTATTCCATTTTGTTGCGGCGTTCCAGGAATAGTCTTCATCATCTTGATCCCATTATCGGCACAGTACCGTTTGAAATCACCATCAGTGTATTCTCCGCCGTTGTCGGACCTCAAACACTTCAACTTGAGGTTTGTTTCATTCTCGACCATGGCTTTCCATCTTTTGAATACACTAAACACATCGGATTTATTTTTCATAAAATAAACCCATACCTTCCTGGTTGAATCATCAATGAAGGTCACGTAGTAGTGTGATCCTCCAAGGGAGGGGACAATGGTAGGTCCCCACACGTCTGTGTGCACCAATTCCAACTTCTCGACCTTCAACTCCCTGCCTGCATTTGAGAAGCTTACTCGCTTTTGTTTTCCGAGAATGCAGCTCTCACACGTATGAAGGTCCACCGTCTTCAGCTCCGGAATTAAACCATTTGTCACCAACAGCTTCATCCCCTTCTGGCTGATATGCCCCAGCCGACAATGCCACAAATCTGTCTTCTTTGTGTTGTCAACCACAGCAACAGTATCACGACAGCTAGCCGTCATGTAGAGAGTGCCAATCTTCTTTCCTCGACCAACTACCATAGCACCTTTCGCCACCTTCCAAGACCCATTACCAAAGTTGAGATCATATCCCTCATCATCAAGCTGACCTACTGAGATCAGGTTTCGCATCAGCTTGGGAACATGTCTAACTTTAGTAATCTTCCACGAGGATCCATTTGACATCTTCAAATTAATGTCTCCCGTGCCAACAACATCTAGCGGCTCTCCATCGGCTAAATAAACTTTGCCGAGATTCCCAGCCACGTAGTTTGTCATTATATCATGATGTGGGGTGGTATGAAAGGACGCTCCTGAATCAAGCACCCAAGATGATGATTAACAGTAATGAAAAAGAGCATACATAATTGTTTGAGCTGGATCAGAGGTAGACACCGAAAGCAATTCAAGGAGGAGTTCATCACAGCTATCTTGGGAGGACTGGTCTATCACAAAAGTCTAAGAATCGGGAGCAATTTCAGAACAAAACTGTACAGACAGATAACTGCAAAACAGGTCGCACACATGAAATTACAGGAGAAGTTAGGATACTTTAGAAACTCAAAGAAAGCTAGAAAGTGTAGTTATTTGACTAGGAAATTTAGTGATTATTGATTGTTTTTTGCTTGAGGCTTTGGAGATGATTGCACCCTTCCTTGTCGGTGGTAAAAGTCTCCGGGGTGCTCCTTATATAGGGTGTATATATTTATTTGTCTATGGTAATATTTCACAGTTTATTACCAAAAAAATAATAAAAAATTATATATATGTTTTACTTACTTTTAAAAAGTATAATCGTCAAATAGTTTATTCATGCATTGTTGTTGTTATACATATACTACATTACTTATTCTAAACGGATATACATACAAAGCTTTTTGAACAATTTAATTATTTTTTTCAATTACACATTTTAACTTTGCTGGAGCCCTATTACTCTGTCTTTGTCTAAAATGCATCTTTTATTCCCTTTTCACAACAAAGACGATCATATAAAGGTGGTGGGGGTTGAACTCATGTTGCCACTTGTCAAAACGCTAAGAAAATGAAAAAGAAAAACATCATTTTCTACTAAGACCTATCCCTTCTTCTTCTTCAACCTTTTCTCTTCTCCCTGTACATACTTTTATAAAAAATCTATTACTACCATTTTTAGTTTTTGAATATCTGTGTCGCCATTTTTTGGTGATTTGCCTGTGAGTATAGTTTTGCTACCTCAACTGAAATTGGTGAATTCCCTTTTCTCCTTGTAAGTGAAGATGGTGAGAGGGCAAGGAGATAAGAATGTCAATTTGCAATGGAGGAAGATATATACTTACAACAATAATGATGAATTATTTTGAGAATTTAATGCTTTTTCATGTACCCTTTTTTTCGTTATTTCTTCTTTTCTACTGATTGCATGAGGTTTAAGTTCCCCAAAAAGTCAAGCAATGTAATAACTACTCCCGGTATCTTAATTTATGTGAAACAGTTCGGATTTCGAGAGTCAAACTTCATTATTTTGATCCTGAATTCAGACATATATTCTTTTTAGTTTAAAAAAAAAATTACGCATTTAGAAACTACATAAAAAATATTATAAATCACAATAATTAACAATTTAAAATATTTAAAGGGCGTACGAATCAACGCGGTAAAAAAGTTTCTTGTTTGACTTTCGAAACCCAAATTGTATCACATAAAATGGGACAGAGGAAGTATATAATGTCTTCTATTTATTATTAATACCAGTATTCTATTGTAACAAAAAAAAAAAAAAGGTAAATAAGAGAACAAGAGACGATGGTAACATCCAGTACAAGAGAACAACTAAACGACATTTCGTTACTTTTGTACAGTTGAATATAAACGACGATGGTAACATCCAGTACAAAAGAACAACTATTGGATACGAAATTTAGCTTGAGAACTCGGACTCCTAGCCAATACACATCATTATCGTCGGATCTAGCTGAAATGCCCTATTTCCTAAAATTTTCATCTCAAAATTTGGTCTAATGATAGCAAGGAATTAGGTATCGCCTATAACGAGTAGTTAATAAATAGATGGGATTTTTTCCTAGCGAAATCTCTATAAGATGACAAAATGATGAAATGTCCACATGTGAGGACATGGAAGTAGTACGTAGGAGCCTTTCATTTATATATCTTTTTCATTTATTTTTTCCTGGTTTAGTGCGCTCCCCAATAATTCAAACGTACAAAAGGAAGCTACTGATAAAGTTACTGTTGCATGGAGATTGATCGATGTTGATGTAGGAAAATGATTAATAAAAACCAAAATGTGGTAAAGGCAATCAACAAAAGTATATGATCAAAGCTAGCACGCATGCGTAGAGGTTTTTGTATCAGCGGCGTCATGGCGGCATTCTATCTTAAGGATCCTATATATGGTCATCTCGAGTATCTTTAGATCTACCACCTTTTTTTTAACCAAACGGGAGAAATGAAAGTGCAGTAATCAACTAACCGATTCAGCTATTAAGATTTCCCCTTTAACTTAGTTCACTTTTGGATTGTTTGTTCCGAAACATTTTTTAGAAAATATTTTTGTTCATACAATTAACATACCAGTAATGCCTCCTGCTATCATAAAACTGATCAAATGTGCCATATTATGCATTTAGTGAAATAGTTACTTCTAGTGATAAACCGTTGAATTGAATTTAATTAATTCCTGTAGCTGCATGCATAACTTTTATTCTATATGGGGGACATAATCTCTGCTCCAGTGTGTGAATGTTTCATACATTAGGTGCAGGACAACAGCAATATGCTTTTTTAATTAACAGTGATCACGTTCCTATATAGGCCCCTAAGCTAGAAATACATTCGGTATTTAGGCGCATAATTCTGAATAGCTAGCTGCTAATTACTTACATTGCTGCATGTGGCTATTCTGTGGAGACCCCATTTGGTGAAAATGACATATTTTGATACTCCATTTATGTACTAGTTGGGTGCATAACCAACTTAGTGATTATTGTATAGTTGAATATACACTAGTAACTGAGTAACTTCAAACACTTATTTATTTAACTTCAACGAAATTTTTGTTGTCGTCAATGGCGGAACCAGAAATTTTGGTAAGGTTGTTCAAATATTGACGAGTATATAATTTTTTTCCGATGAATGAGTGCAACGAAATTTTTTTAACATCATCACTGCATACCCGCCTAAAAATTTATGGGCCACTTGATTTCGCAAGTTATTCTTGATAAATTTCATTGTTAGAAAACTCTTACGGTGATTACAATATCAAATGACAGCAACAACAAACAACAGCATACCCAGTGTACGTAATCCCACAAGTGGAGAACAACAAGGGGTATTCCGAGAATGTTACAAAGCGAGAGATAAGGACTAATTAATTTTCTTTAAAAAAAAAAAAAAAAAAAAGAAAGAAAGAAAACAAATTTGGATAATTAAAATGTTCACATAAGAAATTAAAAAAGAAAAGAGAACAAAATAAGTGGTAGCTAACTTGCTATTAGATCTCGTTGTCTTCTTTTTAACAATACGTTTCTTCTTCTCTAGGAAATAGGAAAGGAAAGAAGAAGGACTAAAGGAGCTTCAACAAATGAGTCCAACGTAACTCCAAACCAACGTAGGAATAAACCAAATGCAAATCATAACTCAAATACAAATAAGTATAGTCGGAACATGGAAGAAAATTAGTGCAAATACAAATCAACCAAGTAGCTTCAGACATTGTTTGTATGTTTTCTTTTAAAAAAAGAAGATGACCAGCGTTTGACGCAAGCTTTAAACTGTGACTTTTAGGTAAAATTAAACACTCTTTACCTCTAAGTTTTCTATCTCAATTATTTTAAAGACGTTCAAAATTTAATTTATATCTAATTAATTATAATATTTAATCCATATACTAGTGCCATTTTTCAATCAAGTGTGCAGGTGGCTCCACCACTGTTTGTCGGTAAAAATATCTTCAGTTGCTTCTGTGTGATATTTCTAATTCTAGACCTCTAAAAAATCAGCAGTACTTTATTTCTTCCCAAAATGATGAATTCTCATTTGTCAATATAATCAAACGGCATAACACGCACCTTTAATGTGAGTTTGTCTTGACATGGAAGTACTACGTCGGACTGCCGGAGCCCCTTTTTTTAGCTACTGAATGCATGCCATGCCCTTTTAAAAAAAAATCTTGGTTACCACCAAAGGATGTGGTGTAGAGGATGGGGCTTCTCCGTTAATCAGAGGTCTTGGGTTCGAGTCTTGAATATGAAAAAATTCTTCGTAGAGAGCGCTTCCCCCAGAATGGGGCCCTACTCGGCGCCAATCCGGATATAGTTGGGCTCCAATGCAGGTACTGAACACCGGGTGAAAAATCAAAAAAAAAAAATCTCGGTTTAACGCTCTATCCAATAATTTAAAAGAAACTAAAATATAGCTATGAACTTCATTGTTAATCCGTCGCTAAATAACTCGTAGCTAATTTTGTTATTTTTTATAATCTATGGCTAATCCATTAGTAAGCTTTTTTGTTACTTATGATCCAATTTTGTTGTTTCGCTACTGAATTTGTCCGTTGCTAATTTCTATTTGTTTAGTATAGTGGTATATGATCAAGGCTAGCTAGCATGCGGTAGAGGTTTTGTATTAGTGGTGTCGTGGCTGCGTTATATCTTGAGGATCCTTTATGCATATCAATAATATAATGTGCAATACAATTACTCAAATTTATGTGTGTACACCACTAAACTGTCATCAATTAAGTAGTACAACAAGTGAAAGTTAAGACCTGTATATAAAAGGGAAGATCCTTTGTTGAACAATTTGGTGGTTATATCATTAATGTGTGTTGATCTGCATTGTGTACATTGAGTCATTGATATTGCTATACGTTACTATATTTTTCCTCTCATCTAAATTGGATCATAAGTAACAAAAACTCTTACTACTGGTCCTGTTGCCAATCTTTAAGGCATAACGAACAAGAAAAAAATTCCATCATCCATGAAAACGAAACAGAACCTTTAAGGATTTGAACCCTAGGTAAATTTATGTCAGGGCTTTGATTTGAGTTGTGGTTCCGAGTATCTTTAGACCACTTTTGGCCTTTTGGGATTGTTTCTTTGGAACATTTCTCAAAAATATTTTGGATCTAAGATTTCAAGTTTAGAAATTTGGAATTTTAACTATTTTGACTGGGTTCTAAATTGATCACTTGTACATTTTAAATTGATTTGCTTAAGATAAGTACAAAGTTTATGCCAATGGAAACATATTGTTGGATCCAGTGTGTGAAATGTTTTCATTTTTTAGGTGTAGGCCAAAGGCAATATACATGTTCATATTCCGGGGCCCCTATGGAAATTCTAGAACAAGTTTTTTTGTATTTAGGCATATTTCTGAATAGCTAACAGCTTAACAACATTGATACATATGTGTGCCATTTTATGGAGGCCTTTTTGGTGAAAGTGACATACTTATGTACTGCTACTTGAAACGGAACAAAGTAGTGACTTTTGTACGGTTGAATATAAAGAGAAGCTAATTACAGTAGTCCAGTAAGATACTCCTTCTGGTCCATTTTACTTATCGTTTTATTAAAATAAACGGAACAAATAATTTTCAATTTAGAAATCAAGATATAATTAAGTATATTTTTTCTCATTTGGCCCTTAATAAATGCAGAGAGATTAATGTTGAGAAAAAGAGATTAATATTAAATTGAGATCAAAGTAAATAATGATGATTAGTCAAATTACCCTTCTAGTAAGGGGCATGTAAAAAGTATATGACACGTAAAATGGACCGGCGGGAGTATTTAAATATCTGTGTTACTTTTGTGTGATAATTCTTATGAGGTTCCAGAAAATAATAATGGATATTCTCACAAATAATTTGTTAGATTCATTGTTTACTTTTGCTAACCCAATAGATAGATTATATGTTGATTATACAAGGTTATACATATTCTACATGCTACATATATTATACGTTTACTGCCTATTTTTAATTTAAGCAATTGGGTGAGTGATTACTTAGGTAAATTAGTACTTAATATAAGAGAGAATCTCTCCTTTTTGCCGTCCTCACAATCTTTGGTTGGGGGCCTCCTAGGTGAAATGCCAAATTTATCCCAATGCTCACCTTTAATTTTCTCCCATGTCTATTGATCTTATCTTAAAAAGAACAACCTCATGTTGTGAAGATTTGTACGACAAGCTATGTAAATGGTACCCTCTATTTGGCCTTATCTCATGTCATCACCATTAGCTTAATTATAAATAAACACATGTATTAGAATTTTTTTCTCTATCCTATAAATGCATGTTAGTATATCATAATTTTTTCCTCTCTGGTGAACGTGTGATGTGAGATCGAGATAGTTGAGGATATGCTAGAGTTTATTATATTTTGTTTTGGTATATGTTGAGGGCGCTTTGCATTGCTCTCACAACCAGTTGCGGATCTAGGATTTTCACTCAGGGGTTCGAAAAAAAAACAACAAAAGTTAAATATAAAAAAAAATAATGTTGCTCCTTGGAATAGAGCCTAGGACACTAGAGACTATTTTCTCCTTGGAATAGAGCCTAAGACACTAGAGACAATTTTGAACACGCTGAACCACTTAAGCTAACCTTTTACATTTGTTGAGGGTCTTCAAAAGTTAATATATGTACATAAACACATAAAATTTACTCTATATATACTATGTAATATTTTACCAAGGGTGTTCGGGTGAACACGCTCCCCACCCTCTAAATCGGCCTCTGTCTGCAGCAAAGGTTGATAATCCTTAAAATTAAAGATATTCTTAATGGGACAAACTCTTAAATCCTTCTAGCACATTTGCTAGAACACATTGGATAGGCTGAAGCAACCTGAAAATTGAATAAACTAGCCTTCAAATGTTTAATGTGGGTTTAAGTTCCCAAGCATATCAAGTTTGATGCTTTCTTGCTCCATTTGGTTACTTATTGTTTTATATGGTCTTACCATATGTGCCCATCAATTACAATGCAACTTGTTTGATCCTAGCTTGCTGATTTCCTACTTCCTTTAGAGAAAGATGGAGAGGAGACGAATCTATCAACATTAGTACTATATGATCTAAGGCATAACCTCGTGTTTGTAACCACTAAGCTATCAAATAATTAAGAACAATAACAAGTAGATAACAAAGATTCAAGCATTTATAAATCAGCGGGAAATTTTTTATTTATGATTTTCACTCTTCCTTTGTGATTGCCTCCTCGATTTCCCCTTTTTCTTTCGTCTTCAATCACCATGTCTTGATTTCAATTTTCATATTTGATTCGCTTACGAACGTGTTATGTATTGGACTCCCTTCACCATTAGGAGCAATTAAAGCGTAAGTGTAATTCAAAATAAAGGTTAAACTCTGAGTTAATGATAGATAGATTCCTGTGTGACACCTACATCATCTGTATATCTATGCATGGCCACTGATGCCCATTGATTTCTGGCATCTCTAAATTACACGTAATGATAGTAAACCGGCTTACAGACAGGTAAAAGCAGCATTATATTTATGGCCACTAACGTCCACTAATTTGTTTTTGCGTGTGGCATTTATGAATTAAATGCAACGCTAATAAACCGGCCTACAGACAAATAAAGGCAACAAATCAACTCGTTCCACGCCATTACGATGCCATCTCTATACTCGTCTAAATGAATCATTGACTTTGATACCTTTGACATGGTGTGGTATATATTGTTTGCTATGGGTAAACCTTGCGCGGTCTTACCCTAAAGCTGATCACCATTAATTGTATTTTTTTACACCTTATGTGTAGCTTATTTATTTTTTCTTATCAATTTCTAGTATGGGTCTTTGTTCGCATAAACAACATCTTGCCATAACAATGAAAAGGAAAAAACATTTTATTCAAAAATTGCAGACGATGTATTTCTGGCAACCGTTACTATTAATAAGGGATAAACCTTGGTCCTAACTCAACATCAAAAGCTACTATTCTCTATACCAAACATTCATGAATCCAATCAAGAATAGATTAGAGATTGGAGCTCTGAAGAATGATTCATTTTGAACTCAAAAGCAAAAACTTTGTGATTTTTATAGATCTAATACATTGAAATTACATCCAATAAAAAGGAACAATTATAATGTCCAAAATAATAGATGGAAATAACTCAAGGTGAGGATTTTTCGTGAACATGTAAGGAGACAAACACTCTCCCACATGCCTAGAAGCGTGAATAATATAACACGGGAGCACAATATTAAGAAACACAACAATGTGGAACGATGAGTCTATTTTGCATTAACGAAGTAAGATAGTCTAGGTGCTTCTATTCAACTCCTGAAGGTTGATTTCTATTTAGCACAAACAAGACACTGTTATGATTTTTGGCGAGAGATTCAAGCAACAAGGTAGAAAATATGAATGAAAAACTGTCTCATATGAATTTTAGTAATCATAAGCCTTTATATAGGCACATAAATGAAGTAGTAGATTCTTCCTACAACTAAAATACTAGAATGGACCATTGTCCTAACTCAACAACAAAGCTAATTCATTAGGGAGAATTATTCGGCTCCATTTATGAAAATCACAACTCATTTCCTCAACCAGTGCGAGACTTCACAGTGACCAACTTCTCTCAATTTGTTGTTGGAATGGTAAGCTCTTGGGACTTCTTACAATGAGCAACAGCACCCTCAATTGAACCCTCAATATCTGAAGTCAAATTCAGCTCATAAAAACCATTATTGGAGTTGAAGCAAGAATTAGATGATGAGAAAGAACCACCAGTTGAGGAAGACTTAGTTGAAGAGGAAGACAAACAATTTCTTGGAGAATTCCACTTCATTTCTGCTGCTGGAAAGGACCTTGTACCATCAGCTCTGTCAATGTTCTTTATTATACTGGCTAATCTTGAACTTGAACCATTAGTAGTGTTTTTCAAAGGGGTGTTTTTCTTGGACACTTTCAGTTCTTTACTAGAACAGCTGTTCCCATTTGAACCAGAAGTTTTTCTAAACAAAGATTTAATAAAAGCCCTTGAAGCTTTGAACTTGTGGCTGATTAAAGAATCTTTAATGAGCTTAGACCACAATTTCTTAGGTCTTATATTATGGTTATCTATGAAACTACTACTAGTGGTGAGTTCAATTTTGGACCACTCAATTGGCTTAAGTTCAAAACTCACCCTGCAAGATTGTGATGGAGAACAAATTGGGGTGATCAAGAAGTTTATGCAAAAACTTTCTTCTTCTTCTAAATCTTCTTCTTCAAAGGAATCTGTTTGAAGTAATTTTTGGTGAAGAGGAAAGAGTTTTTGGTGAAGAGGAAGGAGTCTACCTCTGTAGAAAAGTTCATCTGCATGGGAAGTTGTGGATTTTTTGTCATTGGTTATTGAGGCCATTTGAAACTCAAATTCTCTATTTTGAGAGGAAGGCACTTTAGAATTAGGACATGAAGAGTAAGAGAAAGAGCTCACTTCAATGTCTATGTAGTCTTCTTCATCAAAGTGGTCTTTGTGTGATGGAAGAAAATCTCTGGCCATTTTTTAATTGAAGAAAAAGAAAAGACAGTATATAAGTCTTTATGAAGTGAACTTAGTGAAGGGTAAAGGAGCTTTGAAGTGGAGATGATGTCAAGAGTGTATAATATAGATATCGACTGGAGTTCATTTTCACCCTCTACGTTGTTTTAAAAATCAACGGTCGACATTTATTTTGTATTTTACCTTTTAAATATCAAGATATTTTTCTCTTCTTTTAACTTTATGCTATGGAATTACCTAAAAGACGAATAAAATGGGAAACAAGCATATCAGTTAATGCATAGAATAATGAAGAAATGAGCAAAACAAAAAGTGAGAATAAGAATAATTTGCTCGTATCGACAAATTTATTAGCAAGCTCAAACTTCTCTTTATACAATGAAGAGTGTCAACGAGGAGTCTATAAAAATATACTCGATGCATAAAGATATAGGTAGATAATTCATAATTACAACAAATTCGTAAAAGAAGATAGCTATTTATACTATGAATTAAAAGTACAATTGGAAACAATGACAATCAAAACTCAAAAACCAATATATACAATAGGAAATATGAGAAAAATGTAACTTGAGGCTGTATACTTAATGTGTATATAAGGCTATATACTTAAAGTATATACTCCATATATTAAAATAACAATCACAAGTAGTGATTTAATTTGTCAATACCATCTCCAGTTAATTCTGTGTGATATTTCTAATTCTAGACCAAAATCATGAGTATACAATTTTCCAAATTGGTGATTTGTCAATATCATCCATCAAATAGTACTACAATGCACTTTTTCAATGTGAGGACGTGGAAGTACTACGTAGGAGTCCCCCTTCTTCTTAGTTAGTGAATGCATGCCATGTGGCCATTTCATATATATATACCTTTTTCAATTATTTTTTCTGGTTTAGTACTTAGCTTGCTTTCTTTTCTTGCGTTTGTCCTACACTGTCCAATAATTCAAACTTAGAATCTACTCAAGGTATTGCAAGATGCTTCACACACACAAAACGCACTCTGTCCACAATTGTTAAATAATTGCAGGTTCCTACCTGAGGCGATGTATCGTCCACTAGTGCTCCCCATTTACCGGGAAGTTAATATGGTGGCGGACAGTACTTTAGGAAACTATGAAAAGGTCTGGAATATAATTCACATCGTTTAGTTGAAGATGATATTGTAATTTGGAACTCTTTATTTACTTTCCGCAAAGACTATTTGGGGACTGAGTCATCAAAATCAGTTCCTTTATATACTGAATTGTTTTAAATTCCTGCTCTTAATTTAACCTTCATTTCATTAGCAGAACAATATGTCTCATGCTGTCATTGACTGATCGATCAGTTAAATAGTGTATGTCTTCCCTTAAAATGATAACAATTAAATTTATACGTGGTTTATAGGATATGCGGCTAGTTTAATAATTTACGTGTAATAATAGTAAGCAATATTGATGAATAAGAAAAAAGAGAAAACAGCTAAAGAAACCGAAATATCGACTCTGAGAATTTGGTCCGGTCTGGAAATAGCTTCTCTATCCCGAGCCAATAAGTAAGAAAGCTCTTATTGCTTTTCAGACTACAAGTATGAATATGAATAAAAGAGTAGCCCTAAAATGAAGGGGGTGGGGTACACACCTATTTATAGCCCCCAAAAAAAAAAAAAGAGATGGGCCTTAGTAAAACCCAAAAAAGGCCTCTTAAGAAAACCCTAAAATGCATAAGACGGCTCCCCATACGAATGTCAGCGAAAATCACTGAGCGGTTAGGCTACGTGTGACCTGGCTCGTAACGGATACTCCGAACCTGTATAGAGTGTCTTCCTCTCAGGCTCGAATTCTCCGTGCCTATCAACATATCCTCGGTTTTTGACATTTAATTCGAATAACTCACAACTTCTTGGCCCTCGTCCCCTTCAATCTTACTTGGGGCTAATGATCTCTCTTTTCTTCGACCTTGTATCGGACAGCCACGATATTTACTTCATTTTTTACCGTATGCGAATTGCTTCAGTTTTTACTGTATACAGATAGTCCTTACAATTCTCGGATCGAGGTTTCACCGAAGTGAAGGGAAGTGGAATGATAACCTCAGTGACTTCCTTAGAAAGTTTCCCATTGAAAATAGGCGGGAAATGAGACGTCTCTCTGACTTTGGACACGTGTCTTCTCTTGGTTGGACGACCCTTCGATAACTGCCTCAAATTTTATCTATAAAAGGCCGAACATTTTCACTTTTCACTTTTTACTTTTCACCTCTTGATCGTTTCACTCATCTTGCTCTGTTCTTGCCGCTCCTTAAATTTTCTTTCGAAATTCTGAGCCTTCGATATTTTTCCGAGAAACCCCATTTGGGGTCCCAAAATCTTCTTAGTTTCCTAGTAAATCTCCTTCAATCCTTCATAACTTCATCTTATTTCTTTATTAGTCCGTGCTAAAAAAAATGACCCCTTTCTATATTTCGAAACAATTTACCTTTATGCAATGATTTATAGCCATATAAAATATATGTGACTCATTTAACACCACAAGTTTGAAATCCTCTTCTTTCTTAAATTTCGTGTCCAGTCAAATAGACATAAATAATTTAAAATAAAACTTAAAACTTAAATTGATAGCATTGCAAATTCAAAACATACAAACTTGAACGACGAGATATTATAAATCAAAAGTTCAAAAATACAAATTAAACAATTAACATCGATGGACAAATTTAAAGAAGAGATAAATTTCAAAGTTCAATTTCGTGCCTTTTCACAAGTGCCTACGCAACACTCCAATACCTCCCCCCCCCCCCCCCCCCCCCCCCCCCTCTCTAATAGGCTAATACCCGCGCTCCGAACTTATGCAGATATATGTCATCACAATGTTGACATTTAACATGTTCCTCGTTTACTCGCTCAAAACGCATCCACACCGCACTTGAAGTTGATCTTCGAACTCGAGGAGAAGGTGGACATGGAGGACTATCCATGGAAGTTGAAAGTAGTAATGTACACTAGTTGAATAACAAATTTAGGTAAAGAGAGAATTGTGTGAAAATGAAGAAGAATGGAGGGGTATTTATGACCAAAGTGTAGGTTATTCATAAATTTAGGGGTTCAAATAAAATTGGCAACAACTAGTTTTTTAAATTTAAAACGGCTAGCTTTTTGAATTTGACAATGACTAAACTTTTTTTGTAGTTTAGCAATTTCATCATTAGATGTAAATGTTAATTTTATTATTATTAGTAAATGTAAATTTCTATTTTAGTATTAGAACTTTTTTTATAAAAAAATAATAATAAAACCCTGCCCAACCCGATTAGCTCAAGGTGTACCCCTACCGGGTAGGGGCTGGGCCGGACTCCCTTTTCCCTCCCCAAGCCTGGCCTCCAGCCCCGCCCCTTAACTATAGTCCGGCCCGGCCCCGATCAGGCCCACGTTTAAATGGCCTGGCTCAGCCCACTTGACAGGCCTCTAGACCCTATACTTATTTAAAACACATCCTGTCATTAGGCATAATTAAATATTCTGAATAGCAAATTGTTTAACTATATGTGGTGTAAATGATTAATGACATACTCCTCAATAGCCTCGGAAGAACAGGTTGTTCCAGCTCGATACCGTCAAGAATTCTTGACTATTGCATGGAAACGGGTTCATCTTCATACATAGCCAGCTTAGTGACTTTTGTTCAGTTGATTATACAGAGTACAATATCATCAACTACAAATACACCTTTTTTGTCTGCAAATTCAACGAAATATTTGCTATCGGTTAAAGAAACTTCAGTTGCTTCAGCGTGAATTTCTAATTCTAGACCTGTCCAAATCAGGAGCACATGATTTTTCAAAATGATGATCTGTGAATATCATCAAATAGGAGTACACACAGTTTTAAGAAAAGTTTTATTCTGTGTCTCACGCGACTGACATTAGTTGTGTGAGACCTCATTTTGTCTCGCAAATTTATGAACTTAAATCTTACACTTTTGCGTTCAAATTTCAGGTTCACAAAATTATGAGACAAAAAAAGATATCTCACGCAATTGACACTAATTGAGTAATTGTGTGGCACAAAATAAAAAAATTCCAACTTTAAAGTGAGGACGTGGAAGTACTACGTACGTAGGAGCCCCTTCTTCTTAGTTAGTAAAGGCCATGCCATGGCAATTTGAGATATTTACCAGTTCAATTTTTTTCTGGTTTAGTGCGCTGTCCGGTAATTCCAAATTAAAAGAATCAACTCAAGCTATTGTTGCAGGGAGATACACGTTGACGTAGGAAAATGATTATTGACCAAAATGTGGTGAATTGCAATCAACTTTATATGATCAAGCCAACAAGGCTAGCATAGTAGCACGCAGTCCCTAGATTTGTATTAGTGGTATAATAGCTCCGTTCTATTTAAGGTCTATGCAACTATGCAAATGTATCGTCCAGGTGTGCTCCACATTTACCGGGAAACTAATACGGTGGCGGACCCTCTAGCAAACTGTGAAAAGGTCAGGAATATTTTTTCTTTAAAATTTCCTGCCAGTGTCCAGTATCCACATTGTAGTTCGAGTAAATCCGGTTTCGCGCCGCTTACGGCCCATTGGAGGGAAGCGCTCCCTACCAAGAATTTTGTCATAACATCGAAGCTAGGACTGTTGGTTAAGGGACGAGCAGCCTCATCCACTACACCACATCCTTTAATGGTGTCTGGAATATAATTCAAATAGTTTAGTTGAAGAAGATATTGTATTTTGGAACTCTTTATTTATTTCCTTTTTCGCAGAAACTATTTCGGAACTGAGTCATTAAGATCAGTTCCTTTGTATACTGAACTGTTTCAAATTCCTGCTTTCAATTAAGCTGCATTTCGTTAGCAAAAAGTACGTTTCATGCTGCCATTAACTGCTGATAATTTAATGGTATTATCAAGAAACATAGTACTAATCAGTTACCAGTATAATTTTCCTCTCATCTAAATTCGATCATAAGTAAAGAGAAACACTTACTACTGGTTATCCTGTTGTCAATCTTCACGGCTTAATGAAAAAGAGAATTTTGTCATCATCCATAAAAGTAAACATAATCTTCAGGATTAATTGAAGCCTAGGTAAATTTATTATGGGAGTACAGACAGATTTACAATGGGTTCATGTGCATCCAATAGCTTTTGCCCCGACCTTATATATGTTTGAAGAAATTCATTAAATATTTATAAATATATGATTGTGAATCCAATTATTATTGTATATTAACTTGAGATCGTTACATAAACTTCAAATCATGGATCAACGCCTATTTATATATGAGGACTTTAGTTGAGGTTTCGAAGCATCTTTAGTTAACTTTTAGATTGTTAATTTCTTCTGGAACATTTTTATATTCTTAATGGGGACATGCATTTAGTGAAATAGTTATTTCTTGTTATAAGCCGATAAATTGAGTTTAATTTCTGTAGCTGCATGCCTAACATTTTATGTTTTCATGGGAACATATTATCTGCTCCAGTGTGTTAATTTCTTCTGGAACATTTTTATATTCTTAATGGGGACATGCATTTAGTGAAATAGGGTATAGCCAACAGCCAAATATACATGTGTTCATATATCCTAGGCCCCAATGGCTTATTCTAGAACAAGTTTTGTATTTAGGCATATTTCTGAATAGCTAACTGTTTATAAACATTGATACATGTGGTCATTTCGTGGAGTCGGCCTATTTGGTGAAAATGACATATTGATGCACTAGTAGTTGATACATAATCAAGTTAGTGACTTTTGTAGGATTGAATATACAATTGACGATTAACGTTAAGAAGCTATCTAATTATAGTATAAGATATTTAAATATCTTCAGTTGCTTTTATGTGATACTCTCTGCATTCACTTTTATTTGTCTACTTTTGATTTTGCACACCCCTTAAAAAATAATAAATGAAGTGCATACTTTATCAATGTACCCTGTACCCATATTAATTGGTGCATATTTTTATTGGATTTGAAAATAATTTGAAGTGAGCAATTAATACTATGGTTAAAACAGAAAAAAAAATATTTTTTCTTGATATGCTAAAAGTGACAAGTAAAAGTGAAAATCTATTTTTAAAATATGAACGGAGGGAGTATTTCCTATAATGTGAGTTTGTCTTGACACGGAGTGCCACCTCTCAGCCCCTTTTTCAAGCCATGGCCGTTTGATATTTATACCTCTTTCAAAATCTTTCTTGTTTCGTGCTTGTTTTCTCTTCTTTCTTTGTCATTGTGATCTCCAATAATTCAAATTTAAATAGAATCTACTCAAGCTACTGTTGCTTGGATATGGCAGTGGAAAATAATTAACAAAAGGGTTGTGTATATAGGCAATCAACAATAGTATATGATCTAGGGCATAATGTCGTGTTTGCCACCACTAAACTATCAAATACCATAATAAGTAGATAATCAAAACTCTAGGCTTTGTAGAACTGTGGTCACTGAGAAAAAAATTTATTCACTCTTTTTAAGTGGAGACCACGCTCCGCAAATTGAGACCGTCTCTGTGTGGTTACCCTTTTTTCTTTTACCGTCACTATCATGTGTTGTTCAAGAATTTTAACCCGATTGCATTTCTAAGTACACACGGAACACGCTTTTTTTTTCTCCGATTTCTCTCGACCATTAGGAACAATTAAAGCTAGCTTACTTCTAATTCAACATAACGGTTGAACCTGGGTCAATGGCAGTTTAAATCTTCTTACTGACAAGTACAATAATGTATTAGGATTTTCAAATCTTAAGAACTGGTAACTCGTGCAGAGGCCAGGATGCAGTGGAGGTTTGTATTAGTGGTCTAATAATGGTTGTTTCAATCTTAAGTATCGTTTAGGCTGATCCATAACCTGCAATATAATTAGACAAAATTTTCCTCCAGATATTGATATACTGTATATTTTCAGTTCGACCCGTGTATATATTGGTATAATACAAATGCTTTAATTTGTTGTTTACCCAGCTTTCACCTGTTCTTTTAATTTGTATGAAGTTTAATTTGTAATGTTCCTCAGTATTACAATGAATTACTTACTAGATATTACAATAGGCTTAATACCCAGATGGACCCTTAAACTTGGCATGTTTTGTAAGATAGGCATATAAACTTATAAGGTGACCAGATAGACTCTTAAACTTACTCAAAGTGTATTTTTCAAGTTTTTCAGTTGTTTTGAAAACAAAAACTATATTTTTCAGACACTCACAATTTTCATGGCCAAACAAGCCCTAAATATATCACAAAATATTTTTTTAAAATGCAAAAATAAGGCAAACGCATATACATGAGACTATAAATGTGCACTTAAACCAATAAATACTCGCTAATCGCAATTTTGCAGCTTTCAATTAACTCGGATTTTTTTTTACACTTGAATAATTAAAAAACAATAACTTTAACCAATAAAAATCCTTAAAAAAAGAAATTTCAAATTAAGAAATTTCTTTTTTTTAAGGATTTTCTTCTCGGCTTTACAGTTTTCTTAATTTGAAATTTCTTTTACACTTGAAATACTGAACTTAGAAATTTCTTAATTTGAAATTTCTTTTTTTAAGGATTTTTATTGGTTAAAGTTATTGTTTTTTAATTATTCAAGTGTAAAAAAAAAATCCGAGTTAATTGAAAGTTGCAAAATTGCGATTAGCGAGTATTTATTGGTTTAAGTGCACATTTATAGTCTCATGTATATGCGTTTGCCTTATTTTTGCATTTTAAAAAAATATTTTGTGATATATTTAGGGCTTGTTTGGCCATGAAAATTGTGAGTGTTTGAAAAATATAGTTTTTGTTTTCAAAACAACTGAAAAACTTGAAAAATACACTTTGAGTAAGTTTAAGTGTCTATCTGGTCATCTTATAAGTTTATATGCCTATCTTACAAAACATGCCAAGTTTAAGGGTCCATCTAGGTATTAAGCCTATTACAATACAATCTGTCAGCCTTCTATAGGCTCTTTAGTATTAATTCTTTTATCCCAATTTATATGACATTCTTCCTTTACTATACTAAAAATTGAATTATTATATTTAGAAATAATTTAATTTTAAATTTTTATAGTCACATAAATATATATGACTTATTTTTAAATTTAGACCATATTTAATAATAAGTTTCAAAAATCTTTTTTTATTTTTTTAAAAAAAAATTATGCTCGGTCAAATACGCCACATAAAATGAACATGAGTGAGTAATAGTTAAGTCATATGATTAAGTGAAACAAGCTTTAGTTGAGGAAAAGATTGGTGTAAAAGTCAGTATCTTACTTTTATAGTACCCTTTAAAGTAGAAAGAGAAAAGACGTGTTTTAGCCCCTGAACTTGGCACGAAAACTCACTTTAGCAACTAAACTTAACTTTTGTTTATTTACCCCCTTAACAAGTTACGTTTTAATTATTTTCCCCCTCTAGTGCCCCAAACCAGGGCGCGTGTTTGCCAGTGCCTCAGCCGCGCGTTAATTAAGTTTTGTGAACTTTTTTTTTTTAAATAAAATCGACGGGGTAACGGTTATAATACTGTTCCCCCTTTAATCCCACCCGACCCACCACCCTTTAGAACCCTAGTTCTTCATCTTCATCTCATCTTCATCACACCAGCCCCTTTTTTTTTTCCTCCATTCATGAAATTCCTCTCGCTCACACCATTGCTCCTTCATATATGTATTCTTCCTCGACGAAATTTCTCCTCCAAACTTCTGTCCATAATCACTCTTTGTGGTAATTCGAAAATAATGTGGGTTCATAAATGTCTCAAGGTAGTTGTTCATCTCACGTAAAATGTAATTGTGGCACCATTGCAAAACACCTCACTTCATCGACTCCTAGTAATCCCGGACGGAAATTCTACAAATGTCCGAGGCCTAAGGGAAATTCTTGTGGATTTTGGGAATGGGAAGATGAATTGTTCCTTGAGATTCAGTGGAATAATGTTCAAAATTTGACGTCGTCATTAGATGTGGTCAAGATCGAAAGGGACAAATTGCAAGAAGAATTAATTGCCATTGAGGCTAGACATCTAATTGAAGTGAACAAAATGAAGGAGGAATTAATTGGCTTGAAGAGTAAACAACAATTTGACTTGAAAAAAGTTCTAAATTTGGAGGAGAAACTTGCAAATACAAGGATGTTGCTTTTGATTTCGTGGGGAATATTTATTGGATTTTTGGAGGCTTCCTTGTTCAACTGAATTTATGTTGTATGTTGTAATCGCGTAGTAGGTAATGTAAGAACTTCATGCTCTTGTTGTATAATGTAAATGTCATGGAAGAACTTTATGCTCTTGTTGAAGAATTTTGTTGTTATGGAAAATATTACCTTGAAAATGATAGCAAAAGTCGAGAAATTTTATAAATTACTTTAAATAGAGAATCTGGAGACCTAATCTATCATTACGATCTCCGGATCCTCCTTTACATGAACAAAAAATACTATGCGGTTCTCATCTAAACATGCCTTAAAACACAACACATCTCCTATCCCTAATCCGGCAGCATCAATGAAGGCTTTCCAGCTTTGAGCGAGGCGCGTGTATACGCCAACCTTGTATTTCATATTATACTCATGATCGTCGTAATGAACAACAACGTCCTTGTCGGTGTCTGGAAGAAATCCCAGTATGTCAGTTGGAAGGATCTACAAAAAAAACATGTTATTACCAAAAGAGGTAAAAGAACAATTGAAAATATATAATATGACAACACTTACGAAATCGTCTTTTTCGACGTACGATTTCGTCAATTCTTTATCAAAACATGCGGTCAAACGAATGTCATCCATCTTAGATGAAGGCTGCCTCTTTAATATCACTATATTTGTTAAGAGTTATTTGAGTTGAGTGAAAGTGAGATGGAAAGAATGCCTATTTATAATTGAGTTGAGTTATAGTGTTAGTGTGATCAAGTAGTTAATGATGGTTATAGTGTCTCAGATTCATTGGTTTTGACCATCACTCCCAAGTACCAACTACCATCATTTACTAACTCAGATTCAATGTTGTGTTTGACTGCTCAAGTAGTTAACTTAGATTTATTGTATAATGCATTCACTTGCATCCATTCAATATGTTTTGACTGCTCAAATCTGTACACTGCCTAACGTACACTGCTCAAATGTGTACACACTGCTCAGAAAAGTTTACTGCATTTATACACAACATTGCAGTCACAGCTGGGCAGCTTCTCTATGCATTTAATGTCATACACAACATTGCAAAACTGAACTGTCAAAAAACCAGGAAATATACAGCAAAATTGCAGTCACAGCTGCTTAATATTGCAAGAATAGAATGTCAATACAGGGCAAAATTGCAGTCATAACTGCTTAATATTGCAAGAGTAGAATGTCAATACTGTTGACACGCAATTTTATCCCGCTTTTCCTTCAACTAATTTTATCTGCGCTTCTTGATCATTAATAATTTGGACGAGTTATTTCAAATTTACTTAAGATAGCACTATATTAATATTTTTAATATTAATTGCACGGTTGTTTATTTAAATAAGAAGTTGTATTATATATTTGAAAATGGTTAATTCTAGTCCAAATTATTAAGATGAAGATGTCCCAAATAATTTTAATTAAAGGAAGAAAGGGCCATGAAAGTCAGCCAAATTAATGGCCCAATCAGTCAAGCCCACACTTCAAATTCAACCCAGCCCCCATGTTAATTTCGGACTAGCCCACTATCTCTTCCAAACCGACCCGGCCCGGCCCATATCCATTATCTTCCATCATCTAAACCTAATCCCTTCTAAACAAAAGAAAAAGACAATCGCACTTCATCCCTCTGTTCTCTCTCTTCACGCCTCATCCCCATTTTTAGCAAAACCTTGACCATCTTTTCAACCATGGCAGATTGCCGCCCCATTTTAGTACAATATACTCTACCCTCTCTCTACGTCTCGTCCCTTTCTCCCCTTCACGCCGAATCCTAATGGCGACAAAGCTCTGACTCGCCCCACCCTTTTCAGTGTTAACTCCTCAGTGCTTTTCGTTACCTTCAGTCTTTGCTACACCATTTCGGGAAAGTAATTAACGTTGCCTTGTCTTTTCTTCATGAGTCTCTGTCGATTTTTATTTTTGGATTCAAGTACAGATTTTGAATTTCAAAATTCGGGTCCCAAACAAAATTGAAAAGATTTTAAAATAAAAAACCTCAGTCTGTGACCCTCTTTCAAAAAAACCCTAATGTTGCCTATAAAATGACTTTGAGTTTTCTTATCCAAGGGGGGGATTTTGGGGACTGGTGTTGGAGATTATTTGAAAAAATCAAACAAAACTTCTTTTTTTTAAAAAAAAAAAAAGTATTCGGTTTCTATCGAAATTTTCAATTCGAAAGACTTTTTCGAGTTCGAGTTTGTCACGTCGAGTAGAGATCCGAACCAACGTCCCATTTCACTGCACACAGAAAAGCTAAACATCGATACACTTATTGCTTTTAGTCTTTGGTTTCTGTTTTAGTTTAAATTTTAGCCTGTTCCTGCGGTTTTTTTTCTTTTTTTTTTGTAGAAGTAGTTATGTAGGTCCTTTGTTGTCTTATGTTTAAAAGCCGTTAGGATAGGATATTAATCGCTAAATTATTAGGATTAATAATGGTTTACTAGAAGAGATATAAGATTTCTATTGAACGCTTTGAACGAATTGTACAATATGGTTCAACGAACTGTTTAATTCCCTGCAGTTGATTTAGAGATAAAGGCGTATCGATGTCGTTTAATTTTTCACCTGTTTGCCTATTTGAGTCGTATTTGCAATATGAAGCTTATGTGGATTTATGGGGATGGAGTGCAAATCTTTCTCACTGATGCATCAATAGGGTTAAAATGCTTCATACTTGGATGTTGGTTTGTTAGCATTTAGCTTTGATTCTGCTTAGAGTTTGTATAAGTAAATACGAGCAATGCATAAATTTAGTTCAATTAAATGTTCTTATGTCTGGCTGGTTTCTTGTAAGCAAATAGTCTTTGTGAAATGTTTGTTTCTTCCTCGGCTTCGCTTTAAGTTGTTGAAGTTTGTTTTTTTTAACTTTGCTCATGTGTCTGTGTTCTGGAAACTGAATCAAGGTGAATGAGCAGCTAAATCATTGTTGCCCGGTTTATTTCCTTTTCTTTCTTCTTGAATTTTACTAAAGACAATTTCTTAAATCAGTAATTTTACTTATAGAACTGTTTCCTAATCTTCAAATACATATGTGTTAGTTTTATATCCCTGTCCTCATTCCCCTATCCTATTCCCTTTAAAAGAATAACGTGTTGCGCCAAGTTCGTTTCTAGTTATGTAGTATCAAAATGTGATTAATAGGTGATCAAGATTGATATAAATTGGCATTTGGTATGGCTGTTAATATACTCTAGTTTTGTACATTTTATTGCAAGAACTTGATTTAGAACTTTGAGGACTATTTGGGGGGTTGTCCGTATGATATAGCTGGTTGCATTTTTTCATTTGGTTGGTTAAATGGAGGTTCTCTGCTTTGAATTAATTACTACTTGAAGGCGTTTTTTTTAATATTAAATCATTTGTATTTCCAACACAAAATGTCATTCTCTATTCAAGTTCCTTATTTTCATTGAGCATGTTCTGTTTCCTTAAGTTACGAACTGCAATTGGTATCATTTAATCTTAGTTGGGTGTCACGAGCTGGTCCTGTTGTGGATCTGTATACAACAGTATACATGATTTTCTTTAGCTTAAATACCTTAGCGTTATTTCCCCTTTGTTTGTTCCTATTCAGTCCGATTGGCTTCTGTGGAGTGTTAAAGCGGGTGGGTTCGAAATATTCAGGTTCATACCCATTTGGATGCATATCAGTCGGTATATTTAGTGTATAAGGGGTATACCCCCTGTTAGTCAAATGATCAATTGAACCTCAGAAATTTTGGACTCCATCTTGTACTGCTTAGCAATTGGGCTGCTGAATAATATGTTTGCTCAGCCCAATCGATTACCCATTTGCATAATCTGTTGGGCCTGCCCTCTTAAGATACACAAATAGCTTTGTTTGCTTTGTGTCTTGGCCTTTTTCTTTCTTTGTGGACATCTAAACCGAATATAGGCCTACTATATTTATTTAACTTCTTTTCTAATCATTGCTTAAAAGTCGTTAATATATTAAATATAGGCAGCCCCCTTGTTTTAGTTGAAGGCCATTGGCCTGTCTTGAATGTACATTATGCATGTTTAGTCTTATTTATTGGTTACATACTAATCTTTTTCTTTTGTTTATGCATGACATCTCGCATACGAGTCCAAGGGACTTGTCATCTCCCGCATTCGGTGTTGGGCTAAAAGCCCAATGAAATTCCTCTCGAGTCAGCCCGTTCGCAGCAGTCCATATAAACTTTGTTGGGCCGAAACCCAATAGTAGCGGCACCAGCAATTCTGAATGGGCTGAGCCCATTTGAATCAAACTTATTCTTCTATTCTATTTTTATGCCTTTAATTTGTATTTTGCAACTAGTGCTTTAGTTGGTTTGTTTGCCTCTATTTGTTTATGTGTTATTTGTTGAACAAAAAGATTAGTGATTGGTTTTATTTTAGTCATACTAATTTCATCCATAATTAGCAATTCGGAGAGTTTAAGTCAATGGAGGATGTAGGTAAAACAAAAGATGAGGAAGGGTCAAGGTAACCATTAACACGTTTTAAGATATAAAAAAAAAGGAGCGAAGAGATTTAAAAAGAGAGACTAGAAGTTAAAGTTCAGTTAGATCATATCGAAGTAGCAATTTCACGTTCGGCTAGTGCTTATGAGGAATTAGATTCAATAAAGAAAGAGGTTTTTAAAATCACACAACATTCTTTTTAAAATGTCAATTGGTTTCAAATACAAAGTTAGTCACTACCTTTCATTTTAAAAATGCTAATTCTCATTTCTCTTAGTTTTAACTACCTTATAGGTTAATACATAATCTTTACAACTTACACTTAGCCTAATTAAATTTTACTCTAGTCGGATTAACCATTATTAATGGAATTTAGAGGATGCCTAATACCTTCCCTCTAGGTTAGTTGAACCCATACCTAGAATCATTTGGTTTCGTAGACTTAAAATGGAGTTAACTTTAAAAATAACTTTAGTTAACTTTAGGTGCCCTAATTCACCGTAAAATAATTAGGTGGCGACTCTTAACTTTAATTAACTCCGGAATTACTGGGACGTTGTAAACTATTTTGACTCCGGTTAAAATAGGGTATAACAAATACAGGGCAAAATTGCAGTCACAGCTGCTTAATATGTTTCACAAAAACATAATTGACAAATGTACCATAACTGTTTCACAAAAACAACATTAAAACCTGCCGTCACTGCTGCATAACAGTCAGTACCAAAGACATACACATACAGGACTAAACTAATTCAACTTCATTTTTCCATTTCATTTCTGGGCAGTTGATGAACTTGTTTGACTTAAAGAGTTCAACTCAGCAGCTTTGGCCCTTGTTTTCATTCTCTTTTGTCCACTCATTTGTTGAAGACCTTGTTGTGTTATAACTGGACTCCTTTTCCATTTTAGTCCTCCTGGTCTTGGTTTGTGATGTCCAAGACTACTAGTGACTACTGTTGAATTCATAGGCATGGTTGCAGACTGATTTGCCATTCCAGGCTGCATTAATAAAATAGATCTCCATTAGGCTAGATTGTTTGCATTAAATGGTTAATGAGGTTGCAAACTTACATTGATAATTTTGAAACCACTTTGAGTCTGAAGCACTCCCATTCCCACAACTTTTGGCCTCTTAAAGGGTGCCCCTCTTCCAGTAACTGATGCACTTGCATCAGAAGCCTAAGTCATATTTAAGGTGTCAAACACTTAGAATTGTAAAATTTATTAAGTGGTAATTTAATAAGCTAAGTAATACCTGTGATGTAGACGACTGTCCTGTACCCCTTCCAGATTGAAATGCAGCAGCCATGGCCTAATTCATATTTAAGTAGTTAGACTAAATATAAGACCGTAATATTTAATCAACTAGTAAATAGCAAGGAAAGTTTTTACCTGTTTGGCAGAACCTCTTTGTTATATCCCGTGTTTTAACACGTTGGAAAAATTTGGAAATATTCTTGACTTGTAAGAAATAAGGTCATAATTGATTTTATTTAACACATGAGTTGTTCATGAAAGAATATTAATGTGGAAGTGTTGAAGAAGGCCAAGGGCAAAAATTGAAATTTCGGAAATTACTTTCGGGAATTACAAATGGGATCTATAAGTCATTGGGCCAAAATAATTGAATGAAAAATTTAGGCCCAACACTTAAGGGATGGCCGGCCATGTAGGCCCAAACCCACCAATTTAATGAATATTTTCCATGTGTTAGAATTAATATACGAAGCCCTTATCTATTGGAATATTCAAGAAGCATAGAAAAGAAAGAACAAAACAAAAGAAGAGCAAAAATTGAAGGGCATTCGGCCAAACCCTCACAAATTCACCTTCAAAAATCTTCCTCCAAAAATTATTATCTTGTGGTTTGTCTACTAAATTAAGTGTCCTTTACAACTTGGTGTAGTTGGTTTGGAAGAAAGAGGACTTGTTTCTTCAAATTGACAACTCACTCAAGTGAAGAAGATTGGAGAAAAAGGTAAGAACTCATCCCTTTTTATTATGTTATGAAGGTTTGTTTGTGTTGTAGTATGTAGGAATGAGTAGAAAGTATGGAAATATGGAAGTTTGCAAAGTGGGTATATAGATATATATGTAGCCGTGTGTGTGCAATGTGGTGTAGGCAAAAATGAGTTGAATTTTATGTTGTATTCTAATTGTGGTTATGGTGGGAATTATATTGGAAGTGGAAGTTAAATTAATTTGGTTGAAGTTGTAAAATGGGCACTTGGCCGTGTGGCACTTCTTGAAGAAATGGGAATGAATTAATGTTGTTTAATATGTTAGTGGTGTTGTTGTGATCCTTGCAATGTAAATGAAGGTAAAATGATGTAAGTTTGCATTGAAATGGAATGTAGTGGCTTATGTCATTTTAGAATGATTTTACGACATTATGAAAATAAAGTTATTAAGTTGCAAATTATGATAAGTATTGATGAAGTTGGAAGCTAGAAACATATTATGAGTATGTTTGTTAAAGATTAGAAGTTTCGGACGAGTTATGACTTTAGCGGAAAGTTTGTATATTATGTATATCGTATGAATATTTTGTGGAAACGCTATGAAATGCTTTTAAACTATGTTGTGGTAATCTAGATTGATAATGAATGTGAAATCGTTGAGCCTAGTTTGAAAGTTAAGGTTAAAGTGAAGGTTATGGCATTATGTCGGCAAGTAGAACTAGTTATGTCATATTGTGTTTTGTATTGATTGTGGTTGTTGTGGGTGTTGTTGTTGGGTTATTGTTGATTGATTTGGCCGAGTTGAATTCTCGGGGGTGCTATATGTATAGGGGAAATGCTGCCGAAATTTCGATAGACAAATAAGAGTTGAATTGAATTTGTAGCATCTATAACTTACAATTGGTAAATGTGACCATTTGCAGATTTTCGACGAAACGGAGAGTGAGCTTGGATAGGCTTAAAAAGCTCAAAAGGTATGTAAAGCTACCCCGATCCTTCTTTTGGCATGTCTAAGTGTTTTAGGATCGGATTCGGGCCTCAAAAGACCTTCTTGGCCATCGGAATCCGCAAGAGAAAATCTCAGTTTTTCCTTCAGTAGAATTGAACCATTTTGATATGATTTTCCTGAAATTATGCAAACTTTCTCTAAACTCCTTGAAAAGCTATAGAATGTCCGTAGAACCTTTATAGGTGACCCCATAAGCTTAAAGGGCGTAATTTGAGCCCACCGCCTTGCTTGTTCCGAGGTGGGCCCGCTATTCCCGGTTTGCCCTTAATGTACTAAAGTCTCCTTTTCGAACGATTTTTGAAAGAAACGTTTCGACTACCCTTTTAATTACCTAACGAATATGGTTTTAAATATTATATTAAGTCTGATAAATTATTTTGACACTCGGAACGACTTCAGGAAGGTTATGCTTCTGTAATTTATTATGATGTCCGAAATGCTTTTATTATGATCCCGTCCGACTTCATTGGATTTGTTTGTCATTAATATGCCTCATCGAGTCTCTGAAAATATTTATGATATTTTAACTGCATTTAGTTTCTCACTACTCTATTCGTGGATGCCCCAATGTTTCCCACACTGAGCCCGGGCCAGGATATGTTGTCAAGCGTAATCCCCTGCATTGTTCGCCGTGCCTCGATGTGAGGGGGCAGGTACACGCGTACATGGGTTTGTGGAGTATGTTGTGCCATGTACGTTTGTTCTGATATGATTTACTATGGCCATCTGATATGACATATTATGTTACGGGGTTATGCCCCTATTCTGATTCTTCTGTGTTGTGGCACCAGCGTCGGGAGGGTGGCCACGTTCTGTCTGCCGAGTCCCTTGGCAGGGGCCAGATTTGATATGACATATGTTTCTGTACACACTCCGCATGTTTTGAAAATGTATATCTGATACTTTGTATTTTCTGTTTACTTTCTGTACGTTCTATACCAGTTATGATTTTGTTTCTGCAACTCAGGCTTTACATATTCAGTACATATTTCGTACTGACCCCCTTTCCTCGGGGGCTGCGTTTTCATGCCGCGCAGGTACCGACGACATGTTTGCTGATCCGTCCGCTTAGGATCTCATTCTGCTATTTTTGGAGCGCACTTTTATTCAGAGCCATCTTTTGGTATAGTCTGTCACTTCTATATATGTATATTCTCGTTCACGGGTACGGCGGGGCCCTGTCCCGTCATATGATTCTGTCGGTCTGTTTAGAGGTCTGTGGACATATTTGTGGGTTGGGATCTTTCTGTACAGCTGTGTGTATATGTTGTGTTTGGGCGATCCCATTCGCCGCGGCGGCCGGTCCGCATATATTTAAATGTTACTCTGTTGGCCCTGTGTGGCCTTTGTTGGTATTTTCTGCGTGCAGGGTCTATGGGATAGTCCGTAAAACAAAGGAAACTCTGCCGAATTTTTTTTCTGGAAATTAGCTAAATTTGAAATAAAGCCTTGGCGGCTTCTGCTTTATACTAGAATGCGTTTGATACAATTTGAGATAGCATTTGGTAGATGCGTTCGGGTGCCCAGATCGGGCACTAGTCACGGCCTACGGGGTTGGGTCGTGACAAAAGTGGTATCAGAGCGGTTCGTCCTCGGAATGTTTACAGACCGTGTCTAGTAGAGTCTTGTTTATCGGTGTGTTGTGCACCACACCTATAAACAGGAGGCTACAGGGCATTTAGGAGACTACCCTTCTTTCTGTCTTAGATCGTGCGATAGAGCTGTGTTATCAGGATGATTCCTCCCTAACGAATTGTTACATTTGCAGTTATGCCTCCAAAAAAGGCCAAGGCAGCAGTTGTGGGAGAGACTAGTCGGGCCCAGAGGGTTACCAGGGCCCATGCTCATATTGCTCCTGATATTTTGCCCCCGGCAGAGGGCTCTTCCACACCGCCACATGTAGAGGAGATTGGGGCAGCAGCAGCTGCAGGACGAGGGGCGGCTCCACCGCCAGCTCCCGAGATTCCAGTACCTGAGCCCCCAGCTCCACGGCCAGGGACTGAGGATCAGACTATGAGAGAGGCAGTCCAGCTATTGACTAGACTTGTGGCAGGACAGGTTCAGGGGCACGGACTGGGAGGTGACCGGGCTTAGAGGCGTGACAGTTCGAGAGCCCGTGAGTTCTTGACTTGTGGCCCTCCAGAGTTCTTCGGGACAAAGCCCGAGGAGTTCATCAGGAAGATGCGGCGCACCTTACAGTTTATTAATGCTTCCGCGACAGAGTCAGTCACATTGGCTTCTTACCGGTTGTATGATATAGCGGCAAATTGGTACGAGTCATGGGAGTTATCCAGAGGCGACAGCGCTCCCCCAGCAGTTTGGGATGATTTTTCTCAGGCTTTTCTTAGCCATTTTCTGCCTCCGGAGTTACGGCGGGCCAAGGCTGACAGATTCTTATTGTTGAGACAGAGGGGTCGCAGTGTTCGAGAGTACAGTATGGAGTTCGACTCATTGGCCCGATACGCACCTGCTGTGGTAGCTACTATGGCTGACAGGATGCACAGGTATATTATGGGGCTGGACCGTTATTTTGTCGACAGCTGTTTGGTATTGGCTGCTCAGCCCGGCATGGATATTGCCCGGATTCAGGCCCACGCCCAGGGCATGGAGGACCGGCATTGGGAGCGTCAGCCTGATAGGAGCCAGGATCGGAGACAGCCCAAGAGGGCCAGATCATCTGGGTATTCTGGAGATTCTCGGGGCAGGCAGCCTCAGCAGCCTCAGCAGCCACAGCAGCCTAGCAGACATCTATCCCAGCCGGCACAGAGCGCACCTCCACAGCCTACAGGTCGCAGATTTGATAGCCCAGGTTATTCAGGAGCAGGTCAGAGCTCCAGGGCTTCAGGTTTGCGGACAGACAGGGGTTCTGGTCAGACGAGGCCACCTAGGCCTCAGTGTTCTTACTGTGGCAGATACCATCCTGGGGAGTGCTACAGAGCCACCGGTGCATGTTTTTCTTGTGGCCGTCAGGGCCATTCTGTGAGAGATTGCCCGTATAAGGGTAGTTCAGGTGGTGCAGCGCAGCCTACCGGATCAGCCGCCGGGTCTTCATCTTCATCAGTGGCTATGCGCCCTACGGGGCCGGGTACTTCAGCACCAGCGGGTCGCGGTAGAGGCCGTGGTGGGACTTCTAGTACTAGCGGTCCTTCGAACCGCATCTATGCTCTGTCCAGCCGCCAGGATCAGGAGGCATCGCCTAATGTCGTTACAGGTACATTATTGGTTTTCTCTCGGTCTGTGTATGCATTGATTGATCCAGGTTCGACTTTGTCATATATTTCGCCTCTGGTTGCTTGTAAAATTGGTATAACATCTGAACCTATAGAGCCGTTTGAGGTAGCCACACCGATTGGGGACTTTATTGTAGCAAAACAGGTATATAAGAACTGTTCTGTAATTGTATGTGCCCGTGACACTAAGGCAGATCTGATGGAGATAGATATGGTCGAGTTCGATGTTATTATGGGAATGGACTGGCTAGCCTCCTGTTATGCTAATGTTGACTGCCAAAATAAGGTAGTTCGTTTCCAGTTTCCTGGGGAGCCAGTTATAGAATGGGCCGGTAATACAGCATCGCCGAAAGGTAAGTTTATTTCATACCTTAAGGCAAAGAAAATGATCAGAAAGGGTTATTTTTATCATCTGGTTCGGGTACAAGACTTGACAGTAGAAACGCCGACTCTTCAGTCAGTTCCCGTGGTTAATGAATTTCCAGATGTGTTCCCAGAAGAGCTTCCAGGCCTTCCTCCAGAGCGGGAGATAGATTTTACTATTGATTTGCTTCCAGATACTCAGCCGATATCTATTCCCCCGTACAGAATGGCACCGGCAGAATTGAAAGAACTGAAAGAGCAGTTGAAGGATCTGTTAGAAAAAGGCTTTATCAGGCCCAGTACTTCGCCTTGGGGGGCCCCGGTATTATTTGTGCGTAAGAAAGACGGGTCGCTGCGTATGTGTATTGATTATCGGCAGCTGAATAAGGTAACTATAAAGAATAAATACCCCCTCCCCAGAATTGATGACTTGTTTGATCAGTTGCAGGGCGCTAGATATTTTTCGAAGATAGATCTTCGGTCAGGCTATCATCAGGTACGGGTACGAGAGGCCGATATTCCTAAGACAGCATTCCAGACCAGATATGGGCATTATGAATTCAGAGTTATGTCTTTTGGGCTGACTAATGCTCCTGCGGTATTCATGGATTTAATGAACCGGGTATTCAGGTCGTTCCTAGACATGTTCGTAATTGTATTTATCGATGATATCCTGGTTTATTCTCGGTCCGAGGCAGAGCACGCAGATCATCTGAGAGCGGTACTTGGGGTACTTCGGCATCGGAAATTATATGCAAAATTTTCTAAATGTGAATTCTGGCTGGCTTCAGTGGCATTCCTGGGGCATATTATAGCAGCTGATGGTGTCCGGGTGGATACACAGAAGATTGAGGCCGTGAAAAATTGGCCCAGACCCACGACGCCCACAGAGGTACGTAGTTTCCTGGGGTTAGCTGGATATTACAGAAGATTTGTGGAAAAGTTTGCTTCGATTTCAGCGCCTTTGACAAGGCTAACTCAGAAGGGAGCCAAGTTCCAGTGGATTGATGCTTGTGAACGAAGCTTCCAGTTGCTGAAAGAGAAGCTGACTACAGCCCCAGTTCTGACTCTTCCAGAGGGACCCGATGGATATGTTATTTATTGTGACGCTTCTGGCGTGGGATTGGGCTGTGTATTGATGCAGCACGGCAGAGTTATAGCTTATGCTTCTCGGCAATTGAAAAAGCATGAAAAGAATTATCCTACTCACGATCTGGAGCTTGCAGCGGTGATCCATGCCCTGAAGATATGGAGACATTATTTATATGGCGTTCATGTTGATATCTATACCGATCATAAGAGTCTCCAGTATATTTTCAGGCAGAAAGAGCTTAATTTGCGGCAGCGGAGGTGGCTGGAGCTCCTGAAAGACTATGATGTGGATATTCTGTATCATCCGGGCAAGGCTAATGTTGTTGCAGATGCGCATAGCCGGAAATCTATGGGCAGCTTGGTAGATTTACAGCCAGACAGGAGAGAGATAGTACGTGACATTTATCAGTTGGCTAATCTTGGGGTTCGTCTGGCCGATTCTGGAGGTACACGGATTTCTGTCCGAGGGGTTTCTGAATCATCTATTAAGGAAGATATCAAGCGGCATCAATATGAAGATCCTGTTTTGGCACGATACAGAGACACAGCCTATGATAAGGAGAAGACTCCGTTCGAGTTCACTCCGGACGGGACTTTATTATTTAAGGGCAGGTTGTGTGTACCTGATATTGCAGGCCTTCGGCAGCAGGTTATGAGCGAGGCACATTATGCTCGCTATTCGGTCCATCCTGGGTCTACGAAGATGTACCATGATCTCCGATGCTTATACTGGTGGGATGGCATGAAACGGGACATCGCCGAGTTCGTCGCCCAGTGTCCCAATTGTCAGCAGGTCAAGATTGAACATCAGAAACCGGGTGGACTGTTGCAGGAAATGGAAATTCCGACGTGGAAGTGGGAGATCATTAATATGGACTTCATTACAGGGTTGCCTCGCACTCCACGGAAGTATGATTCCATCTGGGTTATTGTTGATAGGCTGACAAAATCAGCCCATTTTCTCCCCGTCAGAACTACTTACTCCGCCGAGGATTATGCCAGGCTTTATATTAAGGAAATAGTGAAGCTTCATGCAGTTCCTATATCTATTATCACTGACAGAGGTGCTCAGTTGACGGCGAACTTCTGGAGATCTTTTCAGGAAGGATTAGGGACTCAGCTGAGCCTGAGCACAGCTTTTCATCCTCAGAGTGACGGACAGGCCGAGCGCACTATCCAGACACTTGAAGATATGTTGCGGGCCTGTGTTATCGATTTCAGAGGTAGCTGGGAGGATCACTTGCCATTGATTGAATTTGCTTATAATAACAGCTACCATTCCAGCATCCAGATGGCTCCGTACGAGGCTCTGTATGGCAGGAAATGCAGGTCACCTATTGGCTGGTTTGATATTGGCGAGACAAAATTAATCGGCCCAGATATGATCCAGCAGGCCGTTGATAAGGTGAAACTTATTCGGGAGCGACTATTGGCAGCCCAGAGTCGACAGAAATCATACGCTGACAAACGGCGTCGTCCTTTGGAATTCCAGGTTGGTGATTGGGTATTCCTGAAGGTATCGCCTATGAAAGGCGTGATGCGGTTTGGCAGAAAGGGGAAGCTCAGTCCGCGTTATATTGGGCCTTATCTGATTGTGCGGAAAATTGGAAATGTCGCCTATGAGTTAGACCTGCCATCTGATTTGGAAGCGGTACATCCGGTATTCCATGTGTCTATGCTCCGCAAATGCATTGGTGATCCCTCCAGAATATTTCCTGCGGATGATATTCAGGTGACGGAGCAGTTATCTTATGAGGAGCAGCCCGTAGCTATTTTGGACCGCCAGGTAAGAAAGCTCCGGAACAAAGATCTAGCCTCTGTTAAGGTGCTGTGGCGGAACGATAATAGGGAGGAAATGACCTGGGAGGCCGAAGAGGAGATGAAGAAGAAATATCCTCATTTGTTCCCTAAGGCCACAGGTAATCCTGAATCCTTACTTAATTCTGTTTCAATAATGAATGTGCGTCATATGTGCTGACTATAAACATAAACTCCCCCAAAGTATTCTCAGACCCTATAAGATTAATTTAACATTCGAGGACGAATGTTCTAAAGGGGGGGAGGATGTTATATCCCGTGTTTTAACACGTTGGAAAAATTTGGAAATATTCTGGACTTGTAAGAAATAAGGTCATAATTGATTTTATTTAACACATGAGTTGTTCATGAAAGAATATTAATATGGAAGTGTTGAAGAAAGCCAAGGGCAAAAATTGAAATTTCGGAAATTAGTTTCGGGAATTACAAATGGGATCTATAAGTCATTGGGCCAAAATAATTGAATGAAAAATTTAGGCCCAACACTTAAGGGATGGCCGGCCATGTAGGCCCAAACCCACCAATTTAATGAATATTTTCCATGTGTTAGAATTAATATATGAAGCCCTTATCTATTGGAATATTCAAGAAGCATAGAAAAGAAAGAACAAAACAAAAGAAGAGCAAAAATTGAAGGGCATTCGGCCAAACCCTCACAAATTCACCTTCAAAAATCTTCCTCCAAAAATTATTATCTTGTGGTTTTTCTACTAAATTAAGTGTCCTTTACAACTTGGTGTAGTTGGTTTGGAAGAAAGAGGACTTGTTTCTTCAAATTGACAACTCACTCAAGTGAAGAAGATTGGAGAAAAAGGTAAGAACTCATCCCTTTTTATTATGTTATGAAGGTTTGTTTGTGTTGTAGTATGTAGGAATGAGTAGAAAGTATGGAAATATGGAAGTTTGCAAAGTGGGTATATAGATATATATGTAGCCGTGTGTGTGCAATGTGGTGTAGGCAAAAATGAGTTGAATTTTATGTTGTATTCTAATTGTGGTTATGGTGGGAATTATATTGGAAGTGGAAGTTAAATTAATTTGGTTGAAGTTGTAAAATGGGCACTTGGCCGTGTGGCACTTCTTGAAGAAATGGGAATGAATTAATGTTGTTTAATATGTTAGTGGTGTTGTTGTGATCCTTGCAATGTAAATGAAGGTAAAATGATGTAAGTTTGCATTGAAATGGAATGTAGTGGCTTATGTCGTTTTAGAATGATTTTACGACATTATGAAAATAAAGTTATTAAGTTGCAAATTATGATGAGTATTGATGAAGTTGGAAGCTAGAAACATATTATGAGTATGTTTGTTAAAGATTAGAAGTTTCGGACGAGTTATGACTTTAGCGGAAAGTTTGTATATTATGTATATCGTATGAATATTTTGTGGAAACGCTATGAAATGCTTTTAAACTATGTTGTGGTAATCTAGATTGATAATGAATGTGAAATCGTTGAGCCTAGTTTGAAAGTTAAGGTTAAAGTGAAGGTTATGGCATTATGTCGGCAAGTAGAACTAGTTATGTCATATTGTGTTTTGTATTGATTGTGGTTGTTGTGGGTGTTGTTGTTGGGTTGTTGTTGATTGATTTGGCCGAGTTGAATTCTCGGGGGTGCTATATGTATAGGGGAAATGCTGCCGAAATTTCGATAGACAAATAAGAGTTGAATTGAATTTGTAGCATCTATAACTTACAATTGGTAAATGTGACCATTTGAAGATTTTCGACGAAACGGAGAGTGAGCTTGGATAGGCTTAAAAAGCTCAAAAGGTATGTAAAGCTACCCCGATCCTTCTTTTGGCATGTCTAAGTGTTTTAGGATCGGATTCGGGCCTCAAAAGACCTTCTTGGCCATCGGAATCCGCAAGAAAAAATCTCAGTTTTTCCTTCAGTAGAATTGAACCATTTTGATATGCTTTTCCTGAAATTATGCAAACTTTCTCTAAACTCCTTGAAAAGCTATAGAATGTCCGTAGAACCTTTATAGGTGACCCCATAAGCTTAAAGGGCGTAATTTGAGCCCACCGCCTTGCTTGTTCCGAGGTGGGCCCGCTATTCCCGGTTTGCCCTTAATGTACTAAAGTCTCCTTTTCGAACGATTTTTGAAAGAAACGTTTCGACTACCCTTTTAATTACCTAACGAATATGGTTTTAAATATTCTATTAAGTCTGATAAATTATTTTGACACTCGGAACGACTTCAGGAAGGTTATGCTTCTGTAATTTATTATGATGTCCGAAATACTTTTATTATGATCCCGTCCGACTTCATTGGATTTGTTTGTCATTAATATGCCTCATCGAGTCTCTGAAAATATTTATGATATTTTAACTGCATTTAGTTTCTCACTACTCTATTCGTGGATGCCCCAATGTTTCCCACACTGAGCCCGGGCCAGGATATGTTGTCAAGCGTAATCCCCTGCATTGTTCGCCGTGCCTCGATGTGAGGGGGCAGGTATACGCGTACATGGGTTTGTGGAGTATGCTGTGCCATGTACGTTTGTTCTGATATGATTTACTATGGCCATCTGATATGACATATTATGTTACGAGGTTATGCCCCTATTCTGATTCTTCTGTGTTGTGGCACCAGCGTCGGGAGGGTGGCCACGTTCTGTCTGCCGAGTCCCTTGGCAGGGGCCAGATTTGATATGACATATGTTTCTGTACACACTCCGCATGTTTTGAAAATGTATATCTGATACTTTGTATTTTCTGTTTACTTTCTGTACGTTCTATACCAGTTATGATTTTGTTTCTGCAACTCAGGCTTTACATATTCAGTACATATTTCGTACTGACCCCCTTTCCTCGGGGGCTGCGTTTTCATGCCGCGCAGGTACCGACGACAGGTTTGCTGATCCGTCCGCTTAGGATCTCATTCTGCTATTTTTGGAGCGCTCTTTTATTCAGAGCCATCTTTTGGTATAGTCTGTCACTTCTATATATGTATATTCTCGTTCACGGGTACGGCGGGGCCCTGTCCCGTCATATGATTCTGTCGGTCTGTTTAGAGGTCTGTGGACATATTTGTGGGTTGGGATCTTTCTGTACAGCTGTGTGTATATGTTGTGTTTGGGCGATCCCATTCGCCGCGGCGGCCGGTCCGCATATATTTAAATGTTACTCTGTTGGCCCTGTGTGGCCTTTGTTGGTATTTTCTGCGTGCAGGGTCTATGGGATAGTCCATAAAACAAAGGAAACTCTGCCGAATTTTTTTTCTGGAAATTAGCTAAATTTGAAATAAAGCCTTGGCGGCTTCTGCTTTATACTAGAATGCGTTTGATACAATTTGAGATAGCATTTGGTAGATGCGTTCGGGTGCCCAGATCGGGCACTAGTCACGGCCTACGGGGTTGGGTCGTGACACTCTTGGTCTTCCCCTTCCTCTACTTGGTTGGGAATTACTTGGTACTGTAGAAAAACCAACACTTGAACTTGTTGAACTAGTACTTGTCCCTCTCCCTCTTGCCCTTCCTCTGCCTCTGACAGATTGTGGATTCATAGGACAACCCTTCTTATTGTGACCCTTTGCATGGCACAAGCTGCAGGTCATCTCAACACCTCTTTTTGACAGCTTCCCTGTCTTGTTTTCTGTCTGCTCCTTTCTTCTACACTTCCTTGGCCTACCTGGCAGCTTTTTAATCTCAGGTGGGAGGACAGGAGGATTGTTTGACTTTGGCCACATTGCCATATTAGTAACAGGTTGAATGAATGAGTTGTATGTTTTAAGGTAAGTGTCCTTAGTGTACCAATGTGTAACATAGTGAATAGGTTCCAATTTTCTGAAATGAACTGCAGCTATGGCATGACAGCAAGGAATACCTTTCAGTATCCAAGATCTACAAGTGAAAGTATTGTTGTTCAGATTTACTATGAATTTATTACCCCAGCTGTCCTTGACGTCAAAGCCATATTCACCGTTCCATTCAAGAGTACACTTCATTGACTTTGATGTGTTCTCTTGCAATACCTTCAAAGCCATTGGGCTGATGTTTGTTATCCAAGTCTCAGAAAACTCTCTTAGTTGTCCTACCCTTCTCATCATTTTGACCCTAATTTCCTCAAGCATTGTGATAATGGTCTTGTGCCTTTGCCCCAAAATCCAAGAATTAAAACTCTCGGCCATGTTGTTGTCAACACTATCACAACTGCTGAGGTATTTAAAGTAGATCTTGGGCCACCTATCTATGTTGTAATACAACAAATCTCCATTTATTCCATCACCTAACTTCTCCATATGATCCAATTTTTTTTTTCAACTCCTGCTCATATGTGGACTTAGCACATCTCCAGAAGCATTTTCTAATTTCTATGCCTTTCCATTTTTTGGAAAAATTGGCAAGCACATGTCTTGCACACATTATTTGTTCTGCATTTGGCAGCAGATCCTTAATGGCTATATCCAGACCTTACAATAACATGTAAAAAAAAATTAGGTGACAGTAGAGCAGCATAAGTTAAAGAGAATGAAAAAAATTCAGAAATCAATAACCAAGAATACATTACCTTTTGCATATCTGAAAGAGTTGTCAAACCAGTCCCATCTCCAAGCTCAAGATCATGCCTTAGAATGTTGACAAACCATCTCCAAGTAAAAGCATTCTCAACTTCAACCACTGCCCAAGCCAGTGGTAGCATCTGGTTGTTCCCATCTTTACAAACAGCCACAAGCATTTGCCCTTTACTAACACCTTTTAAAAAAACACCCATCCAACCCAATTTCCCTCCTACAACCAGCCTTGAATGCCTTCTTCATGGCATCAAAACATATGTAAAAGGACTGAAACCTTTTGAATGCCTTCTTCATGGCATCAAAAGTTTCTTCACTCAGCCTAACCACACATGTGCTTCCTGGATTAGTCCTTAAAAGCTCATCCCTATAATCCAAAATTCTTTTGAACTCCTTTACATTGTCACCCATAATTTGTTGCAAAACAATGCTTCTGGTTTTCCTTGCCACAGTCCTACCGATATACACCTCTAATTCCTTTCTTACCAAATTTTGAAGCTCAAAAATTCTAATGCCAGGTTCAGAAATAATTCTGTCCCTGTACCTTTCTGAAATATACAAAGAATTTACCAACTTGTTCTTTGTTGTGCCATTGCACTTGTGAACCGGATTATAATTCTTCACAACAAAATCTTTTGTTCTAGAATCAAAACTGGCAAACAATAACCATGGACATCCAGCAGTACACTTTACCCTCACCCTAGTTGGTTCATTGATATATTTATCCAATTCTACATGTTCTTGAACTGCATACCTAGTAAGTGCTTTCTTAAACTGTTTAGCACTTTCAAATGCAAGACCAGTCTCCCAAATTATTTCTTTACACTTAGGATAAAAAATAACCCTATTTCTAATTCTTTTTGGTCTCCTTGACTTTTTAGTAGGCTTTTCAACCACATCTTCGTCATCAGCTTCATCATCAGTCTCTATTTCAAAGCTACTTGGATCATCTGAGTCATAAAATGGCTCATCCCCACCCAACTTTCCTTAAAATGTACTCTTACTCCTAGATAAATATTCATCATGTCCCATATCTACACCCTTTGGCCCTAAATCTATCCCTTCAGATCTCTTAGTCTTTTCTTTCTTCTTTTTTTGATTTTAAAGCCACCCTATCTTTCCTTAGATTCCTATCCACCTCATGGACATCACTATCAAATTCTTCTTCTTCACCTTCCTCTACCACTACATTGTCAAACTCCTCAGATTCACTCTCACTTTCTAAGTCAGAATCATTATCATCATTAGCTGCAGTAGCAGCTGAAGTCCCACCCAAGGGTTCATCAAGACCAGCAGCCTCTTCAAACCCTAAGCCTTCACTACCCCCAAATGTTTGACTACCCTCACCTGCCCCAACCTTTTCATTTATATCTTCACACGTGGGGTTATCAAAAACAGTAAAAGATTCCCCACCCACAGAGGTAATAGGTGGAAGAGCAGGGGGGACCACAATAGGTTCCTCAACAAGATGAGTCAAAAAAATTACAACAATATCTCCGTTTTTTAATTGAGGTACAATACCAATAATGTCCCTATCACTTTTAACTTCTACTAAAAATCGACATTTGGGTGGTCTAATATATACACAACAAGATGAAACATTATAACCGATTTCTTTAGCATAGTAAACAAGCTCAAAATAAGAGAATTTATCAAGATCAACATCAAAATAATCTGTCACACTACCTCCAACATACTTAATACGAGTGGTTTTTTCTAAATTACCTCCATGGTTAAACCTCAAAGTCACAAACACATCGTCCATTTTCTTCACAAAACCTAAAATTAAAATCAAATGAAAAATTACAAGATTCAGTTACCATTTACACCAAAAAAAAAAACAAAGTTAAAGATAAATTTTTTACAACTGAAAAACAGTAACATCGAAATCTATCGAAATCTAGACAAACCCTAACGAGAACAACAACAGTCGTGTACCTTTGTGGCTAACTAATCTTCAATATCACTCAGAAACGACAAGATTTACGTATTTTTTGGATTTTTAACTTTGCAATGATCGGTTTGTGGAGCGTGGAGGTTTAGATCTGTAGTGGAAAGGGGAAAATGACGATTGGGAACCGAGTTGGGTATTTTTTTGGGATGGGTCGGGTTAATTGGGGCTAGGTCGGGTTTTTTAAGTGGGGGCGGGCAAAAATTAGTTGGGGAATTGAATAAATACGTGGACCAATTAGCTTGTGCGTGTCTAACACGACCCAGCCCTCAACTGGTCTGGGGCACTAGAGGGGGAAATAATTAAAACGTAACTTGTTAAGGGGGGTAAATAAACAGAAGTTAAGTTTAGTAGCTAAAGTGAGTTTTCGTGCCAAGTTCAGGGGCTAAAACATGTCTTTTCTCAAGTAGAAATTTTAATTAATGCTTCGAAAAAGGTGGACATCATCCATATAACTACGGAGGTTCTTTTTTTTAACGTTAGTGATTAAAATAAGGATTTTAGGAAATAACCAATGATTGAAAATAAAACAAAAATAGAAAGCATCCCTCAGCCGTTAGCAAATTAAATTATGAGCACTCAAATAAATCATCCGATTGATGAATTGCAATCTCTGCAAACTCTAGCTAGAAACCAGTCTCGCATATTCATTTCTCGGAAAAATTATTTTCCTTCATCTGTACATACTTAAATATTCTTGATGTGGTGTTATACTATTGATTAAGTTCACATGATTCATACAATTAAAAGTATTCATATAGGAATACTTTATATCGGTAGCTTATGTTTTGTAATCGACGTCCAATATGAGGCTTTGTTTCGTAGATCAATAATCTCCTCCTCGAATTAATAACACATGACCCATTATCAAAATTATGAACTTCTTCAGACATTTACTGTGTGACACTCATATCACTCGTATATGTATGACCACTAATGCCCACTGATTTCTTTTTGCGCGTGGCATCCCCAAATTACATGTAATAATAGTAAATCGGTGGCAGGTAAGGCACAAGTCGACCGGTTGTTTCACGCCATTACTCTACTATCTTGATATTCATCTGAATGAATGATCGAATTTGATACCCTTAATCAACATGGTGTGGTATTATTTGTTTCAAATGAAACCTACATGCTCTTTTTTAAAAGACCTCACATTATTAAGTTATATCTACATCTTATATATAGCTTAATTTTCTTACGAATTTCTTATATGGGTCTTTGTTCGCATAAACTACAACGTGCAATAACAAAGAAAAGAAGAAAGACATTTTGTTCAAAATCTGCAAAAATGAGGTCTTTCTTGCAATCATGACTAATAAACGATAACGTTTTGACTTAACTCAACCGCAAAAGTTATTATTATCATTACCAAACATATGCGGATTCAATCACGAATAAAGTAGAAATCGGAGATATAAATAATTCATTTTGGATTCAAAAGCAAGGACGTTGTGATTCTTATAGATCGGATTCATTAAAATTCTATTATTCATTAAAACTGAAGAATTATAAATCTCTAAAATAATAGATAGAAATAGCTTAAGGTGAAGATTATACAAGACCGTGTAAGGAGACAAACAATCTACCTCTCGACCAATGTGGGACTTAACACTCTCCCATCCAGGAGCATGAATAACACATGGGAGCACAATATTGAGAATCACAACAATAGAGAACAATGGGTCTATTTTGCATTGGGGAAGTAACATAGGCTAGGTGATTTTACTGAACTCGTGAAAGTTCATTTTTAGTTAGCAAGAATAAAAATTGGACTTTCGCCCTAATTCGACCCCAAAAGTTAGCTCATAAGGGGAGAATTTTCAAATTTCGTTTATCACAACTCATTTCCTCTACCGGTGTGAGGCTTCATAGTGACTAACTGCACTTAATTTGTTTGTTGGTATGGCAATTAGCTTTTGGGACTTTTTACAATGAGCAACAGCAGCCTCAATTGAACCCTCAATCTCTGAGGTGAAATTCAACTCATAAAAGTCATTATTGGAGTTGAAGGAAGAATTAGATGATGAGAAAGAACCACCAGTTGAGGATGAATTAGTTGAAGAGGAAGACAAACACTTTCTTGCAGAATTCCACTTCGTTTCTGCTGCTGAGAATGACCTTGTACCATCAGCTCTCTCAATGATCGGATTTAATCGGGTTCCAATATAAGTATTTTTAAATGGGGTTTTTTTCTTGGACAGTTTCATGTCCTTTCTAGAACAGCTATTACCACTAGAACAAGAAGATTTGGTAAACAGAGATTTCAGATATGCCCTTGAAGCTTTGAGCTTTTGACTAATTACAGAATATTTAATAAGATTGAGCTTCTTAGACCAAACTTTCTTGTTAGGACTATTATGGTTATCCATGGAGCTACTACTAGTGGTGAATTCAGTACTGGACCACTGAAAGAAGTGCCCATTTGGATGATTAAGTTCAAAACTCACACGGCAAGAATGTGCTGGGGAAACATTGCAAGAACCAATGGGGGTGATCAAAAAGTTTATGCAAAAGGTTTCTTCTTCTAAATCTTGTTGAAAGGGCTCTGTTTGGAGGAATTTTTGGTGAAGTGGAAGGAGTCTTCCTTTGTAGAAAAGTTCATCAGCAGGGGAAGTTGTGGATTTTTTATCATTGGTATTTGAGGCCATTTTGAACTCAAATTCTTTGTTTTGAGGGGAAGATTTAGGACATGAAAAAAAGTAAGAGCAAGGACTCACTTCAATGTCTATGTAGTCTTCTTCATCTAAGTGGTCCTTGTATACTGGAAGAAAATTATTGGCCATTTACTTAAAAAAAAATAAAAAAAAAATTGGACAGTACTCTATGTGTGAATTTTTGAAGATTATGGGGAAGCTGAGCTTAGTGAAGGATAAAGGAGCTTTGAAGTGGAGGTGGTGTCAAGAGGGTATTATATAGATATCGGCTTGAAATCATTTTCACTCTCAATTTTGTTTTAAAAATCAACCTGTCTTTTTTTTTTTTTCTATTCAGTATCTGGTATTTATATTGAGATCTGACTATATTCGGATTCGCGTCGAGAAAATTCTACATTAAGAGATAAAATCTTCCCTAACAAAGACGATTTCATAATGCTGAGTGTCCCACATTGGTTAAGGATGAGAGATTTGGTCTCCTTATGACAATCTTCACCTATGAGCTACCTTTTGAGATTGAATTAGCCTAAAATTCATTCTTTACACATACTCAGGACTCAAACTTCTAGCAAAAACCGTTTTCCACATATTATGTCCATGGAATTCTTTTAATTATCTATTTTAACTTCTAGATCATCAACATTTATCTTTCTTTCTTTTTTACCTTTTCAATATCAAGATATGTCTCCTTGTTTATGCTATGGAGTTACCTAAAAGACAAATAAATCTGATTTCTGAAATGAGAAAAAAATAAAAAATAAGCAACAAGTGTATAAGTTAATCCTTTGAATAATGAAGAAATGAGCAAAACAAAGAAGTAAATAAAAATAATTTGCTTCGTATCAGTAAATTTATTAGCAAGCTCAATAATTTGCTGTTTATGCAATGAAGAATAGAAGAGAGCGAGAAGTAGCCCCCAAGTACATCCCTTGTGAAACTGACTTTTCCGGCAGAAATAGGAAAAACAAGTTCCGCAAGTCGCATTTTATATTGATTGTGTCATTCCCGCCCTTCAACACACTTTATCTTCACACTCACCCTATAGTCCCCATCCCCACCACCCCCAGACCTCCACCTCCACCTCCACCTCCCATATATTTGTCTATATTATATGCAAATGCTTTTCGGATAATATTTTTTACAACCGAACAAAAAAAATAAGTAAGAACGCCAATTATTTTCCTAAAAAACGTTTTCTGGAAAAGCATTTTTTATGAAAGGCATCCTCGTACAGTCGTACCGAACACACTCGAAGTCTAAAAAGATAGGATATCAAATTGATTAGATCTTTTTTGTTGTAATTCATTACTGCAAAACTTTTCGTTTAGCCGTGGTCATTGTTTCCAGCCAAATGATGTTTGGCATTTATTTAAATTTTTTTTAGGAGTTTTTTCAAGTGAGATCTTCGGAGCATCCATGAGATGCATCTCAGATGCCTTAGATATTTTTTATTAGCAGTGTTTCATTACTGTTATATCAAAAGTATATAGTTTTCTGGGTTCTTTTGCTGCAATTTTCAGGAAAAACTTCTCCAGTTCATATGGTATTTTAGGAAAAATTTCTAAACTTTCTCCAGTCTGATGCAAGTATGTACATGTATAATAATATAGAGAAGAAGAAAAAAAAAGGAAAATGGGGTATTTGTAGGATATTTGTTTGTGGTAACAGTATGTATGAATGGAAGCTGGGCAGATTACTCCAAAGAACGAAAACCATAAGGCCCATGTGGATTGGAGAGACATTAGTGGTCCATTGGTTATTCATTATTATAAAGGGTCGTCTAGACTTTAGATCACGTGAAATTCTAATGCATGACTGTATATGTAGAAATTACTAGCAAATATTTATTGTATAGACTATGATGATTAACAGTAATGAAAAAGGGCATACATAATTGTTTGAGCTGGATCAGAGGTAGACACCGAAAGCAATTCAAGGGGGAGTTCATCACAGCTATCTTAGGAGGACTGGTCTATCACAAAGGTCAGGAATCGGAAGCAATTTCAAAACAAAACTGTACAGACAGACAGATAGTTGCAAAACAGATACACATGAAAATACAGGAGAAGTTAGGATACTTTAGAAATTCAAAGAAAGCTAGAAAGTGTAGTTATTTGACTAGGAAATTTTGTGATTAGTGATTGTTTTTTGCTTGAGGCTTTGGAGATGACTGCACCCTTCCTTGACGGTGGTAAAAGTCTCCTGGGTGCTCCTTATAGGATGTATATATATTTGTTGTCTATGATAATATTTCACAGTTTATTATCAAAAAAATAATAAATATTATGTATATAGTTTACTTACTTTAAAAAGTATTTTTACTTTTAAATATTTTGTTCATGCATTGTTGTTGTTATATTTTTTTTTTTGGCAACTAACAGTTTTCATTACCAAAAGTGAACGTTAAAGAACAAAAAGGAGCTAGTTACCGGACATGGGTATACCAACTCAGAGAAAAAAATAACAAAATAACAATTATGCATGAATAATGCATTGTTATTGTTATACATATACTACTATTACTTATTCTAAAAGGATAATGCGTACAAAGCTTTTTAAACAATTATGGCCAAAGGTGCAAATATACCCCTCAATTTTGCGATTTAGATCAGATATATCCCTCGTTACAAAAGTGATGTATATAGACCCCTACCGTTTTAAAATGGTGCAAATATACCCCTGTCATTACAAAATTGTGCAAATATACCCTTTTCGCAGACTGAGTTTTAAAAAAAATCATTTAGGTTATTTTTTAATTTAAAAAAAAAGGTCACGTGACTTTAAAAAAAAGTTTATCCAGACTTTAAAAAAAAAGTCTACCCATTTTTTTTAGTAGACATACTTTTCTAAAGCCACATAGTAATTTTTTCTGATGAGTAGGGTCTAGTTGTTTAAAAAAAGGGATAGATTTTTTTTTTTAAAGTCACGGAGACATTTTTTTAAACGAACCATACCCGACACACCAAAAAAACTACCATGGTTAGAAAAATATGTCTACTAAAAAAAATAGGTAGGCTTTATTAAAGTCACATGGCATTTTTTATAATTAAAAAATTTCCTAAATGATTTAAAAAAAAAAACTCTTGTCAACGAAAAGGGTATATTTGCATAATTTTGTAACGGTGGGGGTATATTTACACCATTTTGTAATGACAGGAATATATATTCACTACTTTTATAATGAGGGATATATCTGCTATAAATCACAAAGTTGAGAGTATATTTTCACCTGGCCTTTTAACTTTGCAGAGGGAAAATGCATCTTTTATTCCCTTTGACAACAAAGACGATTCCATAAAGGTGGTGGGGGTTGAACTCATGTTGCCACGTGTCAACGCCAAGAAAAAGACAAAAAAAGAACATCATTTTCTAACCAAGACATATCCCTCCTTCTTCTTCTTCCTCTTCAACCCTTTCTCTTCTCCTTGTACACACTTATGTCTTCTATTTATTATTATTAATACCAGTATTCTTTCGTACCAAAAAAGGTAACTAAGAGAAGGTCAAGGAACAAGCTGATGTATGTACCACAACCCTTCTAGTCTGGCCTCTGCACTGACCTGGTTTAAGATAGTTATATAATCCTCTCTCTGGCCATATATTTGTCGTATTAGATAAATAATATTTATTTCAAAATATTTGACATTTTAGAGAGAAGTAAGAAGTTGTTTATTATTCGTTTTTTTAATTAAAGTCTCTATCCATACTAGTTAATGCTCTAATTGATAGAGTGTTTTATAGTAAAACTTTTAAGGGGGGAGATAAAGAATAGTTTAGACTAAATGCTCTTATGATTAAAGTCATTGAATATCTTTTTTCAGAAGTATGTATAAACATGGAAACAAATACTATGGATCAGAGGTAGTATAGTATGATATTCCACTTCATCCCAGATATTAGTTGTTTTGGCTAATTAAATTTTTCTAGATTAATATTGACAAGAAAAATAAAAAGAACTTATTAGGGCCGGGCATAAAACATCCAAAACCGAATTACCGAACCGAACCGAGGGTTTCGGTATTTCGGTTTTCGATTCGGTTTTCGGTAATAAAATTAAAAAAGTTCGGTATTCGGTAATTATAAGTTCGGTAATTCGGTATTTCTCAAATACCGAAATAGTTATTAAATAGAGGGTCATTAAATTAATAGTCCAGCCCATCTGCGATCTACCCATCAGCCCATGTCCTTAGCTTATACATTTCTTTGATAGTGAAATTTCTCATGCTCTCCCAGCCCAGTTGTGTGAGATGCTTTCTATTGGAATAGAAGACTCTTTGTCTACGTTTTCTGTAGATTCGTTTGTACCGGTACTTGTAGGACTGCTCAATAACGAGAACAATCCTGATATTATGCTTCTTGCTGCCCGGGCTCTTACGCACTTGGTTGATGTTTTGCCCTCTTCGTGTGCTGCTGTTGTCCATTATGGAGCTGTTTCATGCTTTGTAGCGCGGTTGCTTACAATTGAATACATGGACTTGGCTGAACAGCATGAGTGAATTAGTTTGTACATGTGTCCAACAAGGAAAAAAATGATCTTGGAAATTATACTCCCAGTATAACTAATCCATAACTATTATTTGCGGTCTCTATATTATCATCCTTGCATAAATATGCCTTGAACCAAATAACCCCGAAGTGTTGTTTCTAATGTAGAACCATCATTATTATTTGCTAAGGATTGATTTTTTAAAGCTGTGATGCTAATGTTTTACCTTTTAACAGTCTTTGCAAGCTCTAAAGAAGATATCTCAGGAACACCCAACTGCTTGTTTGTGGGCTGGTGCACAGTGAACTCAGACTTAATATGGTATTACCGAATACCGTACCGAACCGAAGTTTGATTTACCAATTACCGAATTATCGAACCGAAGTTCGAAAGTTCGGTATTTGGTATTTACTTTCAATTACCGATTACCGAATTACCGAACCCGAACTTTAAAAATACCGAACCGAATACCGAACGCCCACCCCTAGAACTTATAATTTCTTTTCCAAATTCACTGTTATTGTACCAATTAAGTACGTTTAAAAGAGAATTAAATGATAATTTAGATACGTACTCTTATGATTAAAACAATTATATTTCTTCTCTAGAGGGTGTGTAAAAATCTTAAAAGACAGATAATATGAACGAAGTAATAGTACTACTTATAAAATCATCAGTCCCCATCCTCATTCCTCTACACCAATTTTTTAAATACATTTATAGATTATTTTTTCAAACCAAAACTAAGACGAATTAGAATTTCATCTTTCAAATATACACATGAGCATGTATCATCCGTACGTATGTCCAATTAGCGGATTAAAAATTTAAAATGGGTCATATACCGCCCGAAATTTACCCAGGTCGAAGATAAGCGGTTAATTTAGGCTAAACAATAATCGTAAGTTACGATTCCTAACCCTGTCCAAGTCAATTTAAATTAAATAATGGATTAAAATTGATCAAGCTGTCCAATTGAACATTATTTTTCATTTGTTCGTTTGTTCTTTTATAATTTGTTTAAGTATCAAACTAAACTAATGAGAGGTAACAAAAAAGAAAATTACGTGATTCCTGAACTTTCTTATTTCAGAAAAAACTAATGAGAGTTTTATCCTTTATTTATTATGACTATATCAGACAAATTAAACCAAGTCCAAAAAAATTATTATTTGATGTTTTGATAAGATTGTTGGGGAACTTACACAATTACTAGCAAATAAGTATTAAATTATAAATCTACAATTATTTTTTAATTTATAGAATCTACAACATATACCTTATAAATGAGTAAAGGAAAAATCTTTAGATATGGTAAATTTCATATAAATAAGGTAATTAAATGAGTAAAAGAGATTTTTTTTTAAAATATGGTAATTAAATTTGACAGGTTATATTTTTTCCTTCATCTAAGTAATTAGTCCCTACATATTCTTCTTTCCTACCTATCAATAAAGAAACATTATCTCAAACACTAGAAATACTCCATTAAACGCTACAAATACTCAGATGGTACGACTCATAATTCAATAATCTACTCTTTCTTGTTTCATTGTGGATTCTTGTTTCTTCTTTCATGTGCTCTAAGAAAGATGGTGAATATACAATAATTGATTCAACACACACTCTTCTGCTCGTTCTTCTTCCCAATTTCTCAATACTTCCCCCTTTAGATTCTGCTTCCCAATTCCTTCTCCTTCTCGTTCTCAATTTGATTTATATATTTTTTTTCCTTCACCTCTTCATTCACACTGTCCTTCTCGAATCTCGAGAATACGACCAACAACATTCTCTTTCTCTATCACCTTCTCATTTATGTTCTCATTCTTGAACTTTTTCTCAACAAAAGACCCGTTCTTCATCAATTTCTCCTTTTCCAATTCCATAGGAGAAATATTCCTCAAATATAACTACAAAAGAAAATGATGTATTACATACTTATATACCAACTTTATATAAATTATACAAAGATTAAATACTACATTTATTAGTATACTAATTAGAAATACGTAGCAAAGATGAAAAACAATAAGGTATATTTTCCCCACTATTATTAACACATATATGTTGTACATTGTTCAAATCTTATTAAATGGAAATATCTGGTTAGTATACTAATAAATGTAGTGTTTAATCTTGTATAATTTATATAACATTGGTATATAAGTATATAATATACAACATTTTATTTTGTAGTTATACTTGAAGAATATATCTCCTATGCAATTGGACAAGAGGAAATTAATGAAGAACGGGTCTTTTGTTGAGAAAAAGTTCAAGAATGAGAACACAAATGAGAAGGCGATAGAGAAGGAGAGTGTTGCTGGTCGTATTCTCGAGAAGGAGAGCGTTAATGATGAGGTGAAGGAAAAAAAGAATATAAAACAAATTGAGAATGAGCAGGAGAAGGGAATTGGGAAGCAGAATATGAAGGGGAAATTATTGGAGAATTGGGAAGCAAAACTAGCTGGGGAGTGTGTATTGAATCAATTTTTGGACATTCACCATCTTTCTTAGAGTACATGAAACAAGAAACAAGAATCCCATAATGAAACAAGAAGGAGTACAGTAGCGTATTGAATTTGCGATCAAAGGTGGAGTGTATGAGTTGTAACGTCTGAGTATTTGTAGCATTTAATGGAGTATTTCTAGAATTTGAGATAATGTTTCCTTATCGATAGGTTGGAGAGGAGAATTTGTATGGACAAATTACTTAAATGAAGGAAAAAATATAACCTGTCAAAATTAATTACCATATTTATACGAAATTGATCATATCTAAATATTTTTCTCTTTCTCATTTAATTACCTTATTTATACGAAACTTATCATATCTAAAGATTTTTCTCTTTTACTCATTTAATTACCTTATTTATACAAAATTTACCATATCTAGAGATTATTTTTTTACTCATTTATAGGGTATATGTTGTAGATTCTGTAAATTAAAAAATAATTATAAATCATATAATTTAATACTTATTTGCTAGTAATTGTGTAAGTTCCCCTTATTACTTCATAGGCTAAATATGACATAGTCCACTTAACATAAATAAACGAACGAAATAAGTCAAGCTGACATATGGTAACAAACTACAACAAATTCCAATTATTATCCATCTTTTAATACAATGAAATTAACTATCTTGTCGTGAAATCGAAAAAGGCAAAAACGGAAGTTAAAAACTTCCTTGGAAGTCCTTTTTCTTTTCATCTTTCATTAAATACCGTTTGACTGGGAGAAATTTATCAATTGCCCTTCAAATGGACTGTTCTTTAATTTTTGTCTTTCGTCTTATGCCTCGCGGGGCATAAATAGGGCGCGAGACATAAGTTATGGGATATTATAATGTGAAAATATAAACTTATGTCTTGTGAAACAGTTATTTGTCTTGAGGGACAAAAATTAAAGACCAACACAAAATAGGGGAAAGTGCAAATGACCCGTTTTAGTGTATTTCCAACAATATTGCTTGTGGAACGATCTATTTAAGTCGAGGCCACTCTGAAGGTTGTTCTTTTGGCCCACCAAATTAAGGGTCATTTGCACGATTGTCCTTCAAAGGCATTGGTCATTTTTGTCCCTCAAATTGTTGATCTTTAATTTTTGGCCTTCGCCTAATATCTTGAGGTTTTGGGTTCGAACTCCGGCTCAAATTTGTAGTAAAACTAGGCTTATTCGGGGAAAAGTTAGGCCTTAAGGCAGAGATTTGCCTTATTTTGCCCAAAATTAGGCCTATTTGGGCAAAAGCTAGGCTTTAAAGCAGAGGTTTGTCTTAAGACAAACTTTTACCCAAACTCTACATTGAATTCAAAACTCCCCCTTGCGAATTTTTTTACTTTTTGATTGAGGTGGGGTTCAAACTCGGAACTGATGTGTTTTTAGGTGAAGGCCAAAAATTAAAGACAAGTGCCTTTGAAGGACATTCCGCGCAAAAAACGTTGAGTCTTAGAGGTTCGAAGTAAATTTGGGCTTATTGTAAGCTATGTCAAGTTCATAAAACTTCAGCCCGTCACGCTTAAATATGCAGAAATAGCACTTATTAATCACTTTTCGATTTTGAAGAGTAATGTCCTATATTATAATTTATAACCTTGGGCTTATAAAGATCTCTGATCTTTGGCAACTAATGAAAATTTAGCATTTATATGTGAAAACCGATCATGACTATCTAACGAACATCTCCTATTAGTGTAATTACTTTGTACTTTTTTCTTTTGAATAGTCAAACAATATCGGGGTGATGAAAAAAAAAAAAAAAAAAGTCAAACAATATCGGTGCCAGAAGTTCTATTAAAGGAGATTCAAAAAATACTACAGTAAAAGTTTTTCTATGCGAACGAATTCAACAAGTTATATATATACATAAAAAAAAGATATCTTTTTATGTGCGTGCAATACAATTTAGGAAAAGAACGTGCATGCCCCCTCAAACCAAAATAATTACCTGCCCATACACCAATTACTTTCGTACCCCCAGAAAAAATTAAAACTATTTATCCGAGATGCCCCCCAATTATGATACCAACATGATAGCCCCCCCCCCCCCCCCCCCCCCCCAATTATGATACCAACATGGTATATAAATATACTGAGATGATATCATCCAAGACTGTTTTAGTCCTTCTTTTAGTCCTTCATGATATCATCATGGTATATAAATATACTAAGGTGATATTATGAATGATCATGTTCATTTATTCAAAAAGACATAGTTTTCTCGAAAAGAACAGTTGTGATACCATCATCTTATATACATATATTGTGATGGTATCATTATGAATGACTGCTTTAGCCCTTCAATGAGACGCTCCTTGGGACCATGGTATCATCGTGGTGTATAAATATTCTGAGAAGGTATCATAAAAGACTGCTTCACTCCTTAGTCCTCCATGATACCATCATAATATATAAATATACTGCGATGATATCATGGAGGAAGGAGTTAGGGCAAGGTGGCGCGTCAGGTAATTAGTTTGGGCTGGAATGGGCAGAAGGGAAAATTATTTGGGAGGGGGCATGGAAGCATAATTAGTTTAGATTGGGCGGGCAATTAGTGATGTTTTCCCTACAATTTTCCGGCAAAGTGTTTCAATTAAACCCCTGCACATACGTATAGCTCCGGCACTATATTCAAACTTTACTAATTCGTAGTATAAAATGTAAAAGTTTATCACTAAAACAATTGAGAATATTGTGACAAATTTAAGTTATGAGCAATTCAAGATGAGCTTAATTACTAGTCAGACTCAAAAGTTTCGGCGACTCCAATGCTTAGCTTTAATTAGTAGCCTTATAGCTTGTTTGACCAAGTTGCTAAAATCAACTTATTTCAAAAAATATTTTTTTTATAAAAAAAAAATATTTTTTAAAAAAGCACTTTTAGCGAAAAACAGTTTGTGTTTAACTAATTAATTAAAAAAACACTTTTGAACAGCAATTAATGTTTGGCCAAACTTTTAAAAAGGTGTTTCTATTTGTATTTTTGTCAAAAGTACTTTTAAAAAAAATGTTTTTGGGCAAAAGCAATTTTTTTTAGCTTCTGAAAAACTATTTCTGCTACTCCTCAAAAACACTTATTTTCTCCCAAAAGCTTAGCCAAACACCTCACTTTTTTCCAAATAAGCACTTCTTGAAAAAATAAATACTTTTGGGTGGAAAAATAAGCTTGGCCAAATAGGCTATTAATACACTAGTGGAGGCATGGGTTAATGGGAGCTTAACTTTTACTCTTAATTCTATCTTTTCATAGTGAAAATCGTGAAGCATTCTGAAACTTTTTTCTTCTGAAGACGACGCTCTTTTCAACCCCAATACTCCATATTTTAGTGCATTCATAATAGCAATTGATCAGGAAGAAACCACTCTATCGTGTGTGTATATATATACTAGATAGCCCGTGCCCGTGCAAGGCACGGGCATTTTGCGTTACACTAATGAGATAGAAATAAAGAAAATATGATTAAACTAAAAAGACAGAAATAGTGAATTATAGGTGGGCCAATATATGTATGAGATATGTTACAGTGGCATGGAATTTGAATTTTGCTAGATGAACTCTACTCTGCCTAGACAGAGGAAAAAGAAAGTATCACGTAAATCAAAAGCAGTTGACTACAGATGGACGATCTTGTAGTAACGCACTGTAAAACCGAAGGTAGGCAATTTCTACCTAGCATATAGTACTTGCCACTCCAGCAAGTCCAAAGCAGAATAACTGCTTTGGAATCGACCCAAGATTAATAAGCCATAGAGAGGCATGTATTAAGCAGAAACTAAATAAGGAATTGCAAAGAACAACAGCAGTACCAAGGTAACCTCCCATTCCAACTTCTTCACTACTCATTTTCTTGAAATGCCAACAGTGCCTATAGACAAAAAATGTTGTTAGTGATGGCATCGCATAATCATATTTCTACACAAGAATGCTAAAACGCAAAAGGATTAGAGTGGACACCCAATGGTATGGGAACCAATGACATCGAGGTACCAAGTGCCCCAGATTGCATATGGTCATGAAATTGAGGGACACTTACTTCTTTTTTAGCTGAACCTGATGCATAGAGTTAGGTGGAGAAGAAGGCAATCATAATAGTACTAAATGCTCCAAAAATAAAACTAAAAGATTGTGAAATTAAGCAAGTTCATAAAAAGAAAAATAAAAGATTGCGAAACTAAGCAAGGAGTATATTAACTCATAAGAATATCTTGTTGTTACTAACAGCATCAGAAGAAGGAATAAATTGCAAATCAAGAGAAATATTAACAACATTGTAAGTAAAAAAATTCTAGGGCAAATATCCTACTGAAGCCAAACCATTAGAAACTCCGGTAACTGTAACTACCATCAGAAAATAGAAGTAACCAACCCACAAAAGGATACCTACCGTATTATATTTTAAGTATCAATGTCTAAATTGTCCATAAAAAAGGAATTGTTGTGGAATGGTAAAAGATTTAGCAATAACCTTTGGAAAGATGCATCTGCTGAAGTTGCTATTTGAAACTGCAAGTAATCTTATAGTGCATATTCCATTTGCTAGACCAGGACTATACAGAGTGCCTAATATATGCCACCACAAAGTTTAGAACTTGCAAGGTCGTGTGGATCAAAAAGTCAAGCTTACATTTAACTTCTCGCGATTTGAGAAAATTGTATAAAACAATAGAATGGTTCCCAATATTTCGAGACATTCCAAGATAAAAAGATTGTTATATTAATTGAGACAGCAAAAGTAAATGAAAGTATGTTCAGTTGTACATCTTAACATATTATAATGAAAAAAAAATTCTCTTACAGAAAAGCAAACACAATTTAAGGATAACATCAAGAGTAGGATAGTGAATTTGGAAGAGTGGAGAATCAACATTTTTTTTAATCAAAATTACCTGAATAAACATATGATACCCTTCAGTTTGGGCAGGATCAGCTGGATTTGGCTGATCTAACAAGTCCTGGATACCAATCAGTATCTGTTTCACAGTGATGGCTGGTCTCCATCCCTAAACAAGAAAAATAAAATAATAGCCATCATACATTGAGCAGTCAGTAAGCCGAAGAATAGGACAAAGAAACAGCAAACCCCACATTATGTCGACAAAATAAGGCATATTACTATTGAAAACCTGCATCTATATCACATTTCCCCTGAAAGAAAAAGCTCAAAAAAGTAATTAACTGAAACCATTTCAAGTATCGCCAGACAGTGAACAACTATTGGCGGAGACTTTACAAAATGTTTAGTAGTTCCGCAATTCTCTCAGGGTCAAGTTGATAGAAGAATTTGTACGACGTAGTAATTTCTTCTGTTCACAGAAGATGCAATATCTTTAAAAAATTGGAATTCTCATATGAAAATAGCTTTGAGTTAGGGTACTTATTCATTAAGAGGCGGCTTATTGTTGCTTGTGCATTACCAGAGTTTTAGAATTGTCATCAAGCTACAAATATTACCACAAAGGATTAATCCTCAATTTTCTTCAGCGGGATTTGGTTGATGAAACAAATTTTGTATCAACCAGTTATCTCTTTCTTCTCATTTTTGTTTACTTAATTCTTTTAATCTCTAACCTATCCAATTAGAATCATCTTAATCTTTATGCATTAACATATTGGTCATCTTTTTATTGGAAATGTCTCTGTTGTAGCCTGATAACTCAACCAAACAGTTATGAAAACTATATTACCTTTAACAGCCCAGTAACCATCATCGAATCACTTATAAAGTCTATCATTTTGGTGCTACAATTTAAAAGACAATGTAGTTCCAGTACACTTTCATTGAACTTGAAGTCTCAAAAGTAGAGCTGGAGAAGTTATAGTAGTTATCGAATATTAAAGGCTTTCAAAAAATTTAACTCTTCGAAAAACATACATGAGCCATATAAATTAAATTGATGACATGAGTGTTTGTGTATAACTACCTCCTTAATAGAGAATAGATTACTCTATGTATAGGGAATGTCGACTTTTCAAGTGGTGCTACAATTTTAAAGACAATGTAGTTCCAGTACACTTTCATTGAACTTGAAGTCTCAAAAGTAGAGCTGGAGAAGTTACAGTAGTTACGAATATTAAAGGCTTTCAAAAAATTTAGCTCCTCGAAAAACATACACGAGCCATATAAATTAAATTGATGACATTAGTGTTTGTGTATAACTACCTTCTTAATAGAGAATAGATTACTCTATGTATAGGGAATGTCGACTTTTCAAGTCTTCTTACAAAAATTTTAGCCATAAGCACCTTCTTTCTTCATGGTCATTTATAGAAACATCTCAATAAGGAAAAGAAGTCCACCTTTAACTCTCTTAAAAAAGATTAATAAACACAAACCTCATAAAAGAGTAATAAATGCATAAAGATGCTAAGGTTTAAACTTAAATGCATATAGTAGCATCTTTTAATCATCCAAGAAGATGAGGCACCAGTGAATCAAGAGCAATTTGAATGCTCAACAGTTCTTCTTCCCACGATTCTTCAAATTTATTCAATTGTTTAATATAAACAAGGGATACAAAAGTAAGCTCAAAAATAATTTTTATCACCTTATTTTCATGGTACCTGAAGGGCAAAATAGTAGTAATCTGATGGCATGTCTTGATTCCCCTATGGATAGTAAGGAAAGAAGGCCACCCTTCATGTTCTTTGGTTGCCTGCTTTTCTTACTTCTTCTTTCTCAATTAGGGCCAGTATTTGCACTGGTGCTCTAAATTCTCCTCTGATTCCATACAATTTCTTCCATTTTGTTTATATGTAATGCTAATTGATTAACATGGGAAAATAAATATTACTAACACACTAACAAGAATAACTAAAACCCAGTACAACTTACCCAAATCAAGCAATGCAGATGAAAGAAATCGAGTTTAAAATGATCAAGATCAGTTAAGAATTAATATGGTAAAGACATAAAAACAAAGAATAATGAAATTACAGAATGGAAAACACTGACACAAACTCGTCAATAAGAAAACCACAGATGGAGAGAGCGTAAAATTGTCAAAAGGACTAACCAACTTCGGCAGACGGAGAACAAGCAACAATTTTGCTAGCACCCTTGAAACCAACATGCTGTTACCTCAGTAATGCTATAAATCAAAGATGACACAAGGAAAATAAACTAAAAACAAAACAACACAAGAATTCTTCACAAGTTGTATTGCAACCACGCAAAAGAAACACCAACGTAAGTATTTTGGTTCCTCGTCTTCGTAATTAACATTTGGATTTTGCTTATACTCTACCAAATTCACCCTACATAGGAAAAGATCTAATTCACTTTCAAAATTTCATTTTACCCAATCAAATCCAGCAAGAACTATATGACGTAGAAGAATCCAAATGTGCACCCAGATGTTTATTTCTAAACATACAAGTATAAAATAGAAATTATTGACATATACGTATAATCTTAGTAAGAAACTGTTAAATTGATATGAAATTTGAGGATTTTCGACCAAACTTCCATTACCAACATATGGATGCAACCTATCAATTTCTTATTCCTAACAAATGTGTGCACAAAGAAAGTAAAAATGGGACAAAACAATACAATCACATCTAACTGGACTGACATTTAAAATATAAAATTCTAACTACTGCTTCATGCCTTCTAAGTATCTCTATATATGTCTATGTATATAATCTTTAAAAAAAAATTCCCCAATTCAGAGGAATGTACGACTTTGCAATTGTTGAAGGCAGTTCTAATTTACCCTAAATATAACAATAGAGAAACAAAAGAATTCTTACCAAATAATTTAGCTGTCTCAGGCATATTACCGAACAGCTTGGGTTCATTAGCCTACATAATTTAAAATTTCACCATAAATCAATGATCAGTCACCCAAAATACTATACAATTACAAGCACCAAATATGAATGTGCAGATCAGATGGAGTTACTGACATGCATGTTAAAAATTTAGCAAAAAATTATGCAAAAGAGTAGGAGAATTAAAATTGAAGCAAAATGGACAAATTTTCAACAGAATCTATAATTGATGATAGCAAGAAAGAAAATAAAAAGGGAAAACTTACCAGATGTAACCATTGAGATGAAGAGTCGAAAATTAGAAACCACCTAGAAGTGGAGGACGAATACAAGAGACGACACAAAATATGGAGTGAAAGAAATATGGAACCTGCTGGAACAAGAAAAGTATTGTTCTGTGTACACGCGTCTTCACATGAGGGAACAAAGAAGCCAGCATTTCGGTGGACATGTAAGAAGGTTACAAAGAAACTTTGCCCTCATTTTTTCTATTATTTACGGAAATAGTATGCGGACGACGAAAAGCTTCACTTATTTTAATATAGTAGAAAGATAGAAATACTAGTGTTTTGGCCTGGACTTAAATTAATATTAAAATTAAATTTGTAATTATTTCTTTCTCTCTCTTTGTGATATTAAATTATTGAAAGATTAGTCAAATTCCAAAATACTAAAGGCTCTCCAAACATTAAAATTGCACCCAGAGTATTTAAAAATTGAATAAAGACTTTTTTGTCCTTATTTTAGACTTCTTTTTAGCATAATTTATTTATTGAATTTTATTTAGATTTAGACTTTGAAAATTTCTTGATATCCAACTTAGCTGTAACATCTGTGTGATTAAAAACATCCATTATGATCTATAACACTTTCTTTCAAAAAGAAGAAAAATAATTTGGTTCAAGAGACATCAATTATATATGTTATATTTATTCTTTCGATGAGATGTTAGTAGATGTTATTTTCATTTGAGATATACAAAATACAATGAAACTATGAAAATAATTAATGACTTTTCTTAATATAATTAAATCCTTTTGCTTTCCAAAAACTTATTTGATGAGGACATGACATTTCTTCCGTTTGTTAGTTTATAAGTGACACATTATTTTATAAAATATACATTTTAATTATTTTTAAATAAAAATAAAGCTTCAACGCTTCATGCTTAATTCAATCATGTGTTTTTATGCTAAACAGACAGCCTCATCCTTATACCCCCCCCCCCCCCTCCCCAAAAAAAAAAAACCCCCAAAGGAAAAAACGATACTCAAAAACCTTAAATATGATTGCTCCGTTTTGTTATAGTTGTTTGATACTCTCTCCGTCTAATTTAAGTGTCTTACTTTCCTTTTTTATTTGTCCCAAAAAAAGTGTCTCTTTCTATATTTAGTAAGTTTTGGCAAGTTTTAGATCACATGATTTAAAAAACTACACACATCTTTAATTTAAGACCACGTGGTTCAAAAGTATCTCTTTATTTCTTAAACTTCATGTCCAGTCAAACTAAGACACTTAAATTGGGACGGATGGAGTATTACTATTCCTTGGAAAGCTAAAAGTCATGTAATATTTGAGTACACAAGCATAAAATATGTCATGTTCTTTAATTATATACATCAGTTATAGTTGGAACGATTCTAAGGTTATTGAGGCTAATGCGTATATTAAAGGAGGTGACATATTTTAAGTAGTTAACTTGTCTATGTAATAGACATTTGAGAATAGACGCAAAAGTATTTTTAAAATTTAAATAGAAAATGTCGAATAGAAACATATTATCATGTGTTCGGGTGCTTAATTGAAATAAGTCGTAATTTATGTGTTCATTTAAATTTTACTAACAAATTTTAAAAAACTATTAAGCCAATAAAATTTAAAAAACTATTAAGCCAGTAATTTATGTGTTCTATTTAAATTTTAAAAATACTTTTGCGTCTATTCTCAAATGTCTATTACATAGACAAGCTAAATGAACATATTATCATGTGTTCGAGTGCTTAATTGAAATAAGTCGTAATTTATGTGTTCATTTAAATTTTACTAACAAATTTTAAAAAACTATTAAGCCAATAAAGCAATATATCGTAGGAGAAGAATGAGGCATATAAAAGAAGCTACATAAGTAATAAAGGACAACTAAAAGGTTGAATTTGGAAGAAAAGTCTTTTGGTTAGTAATCATTAGTTAGAATCTAACTAAGTAGTTAGTAACCATTAACTAGAATCTAACTAAGTGATTACAAAATCTTTAGCTTTTCTCTTATTATAATAAGTAGTAATATATATATATATATATATATATATATATATATATATATATGCATGGAAAAAGTTCCATAAAATAATACTAAGATTTATTGACTAATAACGTTGGCCGGTATATATATATATGCATGGAAAAAGTTCCATAAAATAATACTAAGATTTATTGACTAATAACGTTGGCCGGTATTATAATAATTAGATAGATAATCGAATAGTGGCAATAAGTAGAAAATATTAGCAGTGCTGCGAACATAATGGTCCCCTGTTGTCCTTTTCTCTAACGAAAAAATGTCCCAGCCTACGCAAAAAGCCTGATTCTCTCAAAGGAAAGAGAGAAAAAGGTGGCGAAAAAACAAATAAGAGAGAAAAGGCAATATTCCTCCTGTTTTCAAAAAGTGCACACACTATCTCAATTTATAGGGTATATTTTCTTTTTTTGGTAGGCTAAATACATAGATAATACCATGAAATTGGCACCAACTGCCAGCTAAATATTTTAACTTTGTCAATGACCAAATCTCTATTGGCATATGTGTGTCCCGTGTACTCCTCATAATTAATATCACATAAATTAGGATGGAGATAGTACATGGATATAATACTCCAAATATCTTTGTTCTGTAAAAATGCTTGTCAACTAGTACCACTACTCATTCACGATGAGAACAATTGGAACTTACAATTGGAACTTATCATAACTCGCCAGGTTTTATTCCGAGTCCGAAACCAAAATGCCCCTAAAAAATCACTTTGAATTAAAATATCCAACAAAAAAAAAGTTATAAAACTATCTTTAGCGTAGTAATTTAATGCGCTAAAGCAGTTCACGGAGACGGAGCCGTTAACTGCTTTAGCGCAGTATTTTATTTCGTTATAAAAGCTGTTAAAAAAAATACTATAACGCAGTAAAATACTGAGTTATAAAAACAGTACCAAAAAAAAAAAGTGGTCAACTTTATTTTTTGAAACACTTAGTTTTTTTTTTCATACTTTGACCAATGATTAGTCGTGTGTCAAGACTCCGAAACGACAACCTGATATTTTTTTTTGCGTACAATAATGTAGGCTCAATACATCAAGGATACGTAAACGTTCGGATTGTCATTTTAGGGGTTGAAAAGGTGCCCGAAGTAAGTTTTGTTTGTAAACTTTAGGTTTAAGTGTTCTATATACATAAACGTCCATTTTTGTTTAAAGACTTGTTGTCATTAGCTTAAAGTTTTTTATTTTTAGGGTTTAGATTTAAGTGTGTTATTTTTTAAAGCGTAACTTTATTTCGAATATACGCGATTTTTTGCGCTCGGACGTCTGATTTATGCAAAAATATTTTGCAACATATTCGAAAGAAAGTTACACATTAAAAAATAACACACTTAGGGAACTTAGTGTTTTTTTCAATAAAAAGATCGCAACATCTTATTTTAATAAATCTTTTCTTTGCAGCGCTTAGTGTTTTTTCCATACTTTGATCAACGATTAGTCGTGTGTCAAGACTCCGAAACGTCAACATTTTATATAGAACCTGATTTTTTTAATTTTTTTTTTTTGCGTACTATAATGCAGGCTCAATACATCAAGTATACGTAAACATTCGGATCGTCGTTTTAGGGGTTGAAAATGTACCCGAAGTAAGTTTTGTTTAAGGTTTAAGTGTTTTATTTTTTAAGGTTTTGATTTAAGCGTGTTATTTTTTAATCAAGACATAACTTTATTTTGAATATAAATATAATTCTAAAAAATATAGGAAGAAAAACTAGTTGTAAAGTGGTCAAACTTTAGATGGTCATAACTTTGCGCTCGGACGTCCGATTTACGTGTTTTTTTTTTTGAACTTGCGTATTTTTTCGAGATTTATGCGGACAAAGCGGTTTGGCCGAATCAATTTAAAAAAAAAACACCTTTTATCCCATTCAATTTCAATTTTCCCCCAAATTGGTCTGAAATTTTCAGTTTTATTTACTTATAAGATGATGATACGCAATAGATTTAAACGTAAAAATCTTGGGGTAATGTAGCTGTGAATGTCAATTTCACTTCTGCGGTTACAATTTTTGAAAATAAAGTTGACTAATTTTCTCGACATATAAAGTTGACTAAAATAACCTTACAGTCAAACACTATGTTTTTTCAAACAAAACTTACTTCGGGCACCTTTTCAACCCCTAAAATGACGATCCGAACGTATACGTATCCTTGATGTATTGAGCCTACATTATTGTACACAAAAAAAAATATCAAGTTCTATATAAAATATTGACGTTTCGGAGTCTTGACACACGACTAATCGTTGGTCAAAGTATGAAAAAACACACTAAGTGTTGCAAAAAAAAAAAAAATGCCAATGTTTTTTTTTTTTTTTTAACGCTCACTATTTTACTGCGCTATACAAACAAAAAAATATATTCTTTAGCGCAGTAAAATACTGCGCTAAATCAGTTAAAAACCTTTTGGCAACGGCTTTATTTTCAATAAATCTAAAACCCTAAAAATAAATAACCTTAAGCTAATGACAACAAGTCTTCAAACAAAAATGGACGTCTATGTATATAGAACACATAAACCTAAAGTTTATAAATAAAACTTACTTCGGGCACCTTTTCAATCCCTAAAATGACGGTCCGAACGTTTACGTATCCTTGATGTATTGAGCCTACATTGTTGTACGCAGAAAAAAATATCAGGTTCTATATAAAATATTGACGTTTCGGAGTCTTGACACACGACTAATCATTGGTCAAAGTATGGAAAAAAAAACACTAAGTGTTGCAAAAAATAAAGTTGGCCAATTTTTTTTATTTTTTTTTTTGTACTGTTTCTATAGCACGGTATTTTACTGCGTTATAGATTTTTTTTTTTAATAGCTTCTATAACGCAGTAAAATACTGCGCTAAAGTAGTTAACGGCTCCGTCTCTGTGAACTGCTTTAGCGCAATAAAGGTAGTTTTGTAACATTTTTTTGGGGGCATTTTGGTTCCGAACTCGTTTTGTTCAACCTCAACTTATCTAATCATCTCTCGCCTTTTTAACACCTTTTTCCTTGCTCATTACTCTCCCGTCCCGTCCCGTCCCCTCCCGTTCCGTCCCAATCTATGTGGCACCATTTAGCTATTGAAAGTCGATTAAAAGTATCATTAGGTACAATAATTGATGATTTAAGATATTGAAAAGGCATAAAAGATTGAGAAAAATCCGAGTGGAGCATAAATTGGGACGAAGGAAGTATAAGTTATCTTGCGAACTATTTATAAAACAATATGTTAATTTCAGAAAATAGTAATAAAAATAGGAGTATTTTTTTTTTTGTTTTTTTTCTTCGCTTCTTCCCCAAGTGAGATTGAACATAAAGCTAGTATACCTTATTTGTTCTTCCGCACATTCCTATAGTTACATGGATACATAATTTATTTGTTATTTCAAACGGTTATACTATTCCCAGAAAAAAGTAAATTAAGGCAAAGGACAATTAACACAAAAAAGGGTCAAATTGCAATTCAACTGTTTCTTTTTTAAATTAAAAAAATAACGGAACAGTATTGAGGAAAATAAATGTGTCAGCAAAATCATGGAATCCCACGTTCTCATACAATCATGCATGTCTCAGCAGCTCACATTCGTCATTGAGTCACTAACAAAAGCCAAATTAAATGGTTAATTTGATGTTTTTTAATTAAGATTCCATGCATAATTGGATCCAAACGGCATTAATAATATTTTTAAACTAAGCTGTTGATTACTCTAAATGGAAACAGACGAATGGCACTCAAACGGAAATTAGCTAGGTCAGTAAACAAATATTAGTTGGACAGTTGCAAATATGGTCCTTTAGTTAGATGCTTTACTTAATTTTTGTAACGTTTAACTAAACAATTTTGCTTTTATTTGCTTATTACGTGATCAAGCTCTAACTACACATGGAGTTAACGTTGCTAAACACAACTCATTGTACACTAAATTAAATTGCAATATACCCTACATTTACAATTTATTATAATGTATTCTATTTATCTAGATAATATAGACCAAGTTACATAATCATCTGAATAAGTTTATCTTAATTACACATATACGTCAAAACTTAAATGAAGTAAATGCTCATTGAACTCCCTCCAAATTTGAGCAAGTCGTCTATCCATATTTCTATGTTTCATCTTTCCATCTCAATTGTTGTTATTTTTTTCATTTTATTTAATTATCTGATATTTGATATTTATTGGTTGAACTAATTTGAACCGCACACATTTAAGAGGAAAAACTCCCTATCAGGGTATCAAATTAACACTCCTCGGCTGAAGAACTACAATGTGTAGATAGGTGAAACAATATTTAGATGTTGAATTTCTTTAACATATTCATGTGTCTGCTTGTTTATATTTTCATTCACTCTCTTTAGTGAAAATTTTGACTCCGCCACGATTTAACTCTTCCTCTAGTTGTCTTCAAAGATATCTCCCCCCCACTTCATCTGCGTACAAAAAAGCATTTCCTTCTATATTTGTCACTTTCTAATTATCCAGTATTTTCTTCTTCTTCCTCCTCTTTTTAAATAGAAACATTTCGTTTTCTTTTTCCTATCCCTACTATTCCCAGTTAAACCTAAACCTAACTTTGATTTAAGAGAAAAAGAAAAATGAATCATCGCACACAGTTCCGGTCTTGTAGTTTTGGGCTAAACTGTTTCATGCACTATTCAGTCGTGGGTGGCATACCACTAATTTCGGAAATTGACTTTTTTTTTTTAAATCATAGTATTTACTTGGACTTAGGCCTCTTTTGTTTTAATTAAGATTAAGACATCTAAATTTGAAAGCACATCTGATTGATTAAGATGTTATCTCTAAATCTGAACACTGAATGATTAAGACTGTTTGTTTTTCAACATCTGAATATGCATAATGTATTTGTTTAAACATAATAAATATACAATTCAAATACAAAAGAAACTAAATTTTAGAACAGAAATATAAATTATAAAATAAAAATATTATTTGATTAAAAAATGAAACATTTATGTTCGCTAGTAATGGTGGAGATGCTTTGTAGTGGTGGTGGGTGGGGTAGGTGTGTGGTGGGGTGGGGATGGGTGGTGATGGAAGGGTTGTGGGTGGTGGTGGACGGTGGGTGGGGGTAGGGTGGTGGTAAGGGTGGTGATTGGGGGTAAGGTGGGTGGTGGGGTGGAGAATAAGGCGAGACTTGGGTGGTGGTGGTGGTTGGGCTGTGGGGGGTTTGGGGTGGTGACGTGGTGTTGGTGGTTGTGGTGATTTGGGGAGGGGGGTGTAAAGTTGGGTGGTGGGTGGTTGGTATATGGGGTGGGTGGAGGTGGTGGGAGTGGGAGCAGGGTGGAGCTGGTGGTAAAAATTATGCATACAAAATACCTCTTAATGATATTAAAACTTTGTTCAAGATCTTAATGAATAAGACATATTCAGACGAAATAAGTGCTTAGATTTTAATATAAACAAATGCACTTAATGATTTAAAATCTAAACCATTCAGATTCAGACCTCCATTAAGTGCAAACAAATAAGGCTTAGTTTGAGAAAACACTACTTTGATAGCTAAAAAAATTGAGAAATTATATATAAGGTATATATATTCTTAATGGAGCAGGACTTTTAGGAAAATTCATGCGATTTGTCGCAAATAAATAATACATCATATTAAGAAAATCTTTAGGTTGCCTTATTCCAACATATAAACGTGAGTAGAGAAAATGATCAAAATGGTCCTAAATGTATGGGAGATGGACCATTTTAGTCCTTCGTATATATCATGCGCGTAATTGAAACAGTCTTTAATGTATTGAAAAAGTGATCATTTTAGTCTTTCATATATACCATGTAACTAAAATAGTTCTTAATGTATACAAAAAATGATCCTTTTAGTCCTTCATATATACTGTATAATCAAAATAGTTCTTAATGTATGAAAAACAAATGATCATTTTAATCATAAACCTTAAAAGTAAAGGGCATCTCGTATGTGGCCATACATACGTCCCTTTTACTGTTGGGTACATGTCTTTTCCCACCTTATGTCGCATTACACAACATGATCAGACCCTACTCTATATTCCTCAAGATTTTGGATGTAAAATTTACTTGGCATATGTTCCATTATTACCTATTTATGGAACATAACTAAACTTTTCAATAATTATATTTAGTAGCTAAAATATAACATATTTACTTCATATAGCTACCATGTTTTTACCACTCATCTGATAACTTTCCACTCCCCTAAATTTAAGCCAACAAAAATGTCTCTCTCTCCTACCCCCTAAATACACGCCATTATTCACCACATCCATTAATTTCCTCCAATTTCAAATCAGTTTTACAATTCTTCGACTTCCTTTTTTATCTCTAATTAACTACTCATTAATTTCACTCACGTTTCAAATCTAATTCCCAAAATAAGGTAAGATTCTATACTGATTTTTAATTTTCACCATGTATTTAACCTATATTTTGGGTGTTTTTTTTTTCCGTTTGAATCAGGAATGCAACTCTAAGTAATTAACTATCAGTGTTTGTTCTTGGTTGTTTTTTCTTAGATTTAATTGAAATGACTAAGAAAGCTTTTACTCCGATGAGAAATACAGGTATAGAACCCGAATGTGCGATTCCTAATTTTTCTTTGGGAATTTCTCAACATGAAACTGCCATTGCAGGCTCTTATGCTGAGAATCGTTCAAAAAGAATTAACGATCCTAGGAGTTCTAAGGAATATGTTGATTCGAAGAGTAAACAACAAGAAAAAGTGAAAAAGGTTTCTCAAATGGAGAAACAAAAGAAGAGAAAGGCTGGTGACAATGTTATTAATGTTAAGGGCAAAAATATTGCTAAAGCCAAACATAATGTGGATGAAGATGATGATGAAGAGGTATATTTATGTTGTATTTTTAGTATATTTAGTTCGTTTTTTTTTTTTAGTTCAGTTATTATAGATCTGTGAATTAACCAGATCTATATTATATGTGCATTTTAAGTATATATTTTTTTTTTTTTACACATGTTTCTTCAGTTATTTCGTGTTTATTGTTCTTCACCATAACTGTAATTTTTAAGATTTTTAAGTATATTTGTGTATATTTTGTTGACAGTTATTACAGTTCTGTAATTTACATATTCAGTCGATATATATTCAGTCGATATATGTCATTATATTTTCAGTATATTCATATATATTTATTGTTCACTTAAATTATATTTTTTCATTGTCAATCACTGTTTTGTTTTATATTTGTATATATTTTTTGTTGATCTCTTTTTTACCTGTTTGTGTTCACTGTTTTTTGTCAATCATACGTTTTTTTTGGCATGTTGTTTCAGGTATCTAAATTTTTGGTTACCAAGCACCTTGCTGTGGCACCATCTATGTGTAGATACACGAATGTTAATGTAATGCAAGATATTAGAGGCAAAGTAACAGACCCACAGATGGATATATTTAGGAATTCTTGTTTTGGTAAATATCTTAGAATGCAGCAATTGGATGTACAAGCACAGATTTTTCGGTGCTTTATGGTCAAAGAACTTAGGGGCAGTATATATCGGTGCTTTACATTTGAAATAAATGGTAAAGTTATGCGTTTTGGCCTTAGAGAATTTGCACTGATCACTCGGCTAGATTGTGTCTCTGATGAAAATGATTTTGTTTATGATAACTCAAAACCGAATAAGCTTATGGTTGAGTATTTTGGTAGAAATCAGGAGAACCAACTGCCAGTTAAAAGACACGAGCTTATTGAGTGTTTCAACAAGACTATCTGGGATGATAAAGAGGATGACGCAGTCAAGATGGCAATATTGTATTTCATAAATACGTGGGTACATTGTGGTGAGCCAAACTCAACAAACATACCAAAGATCCATTTTGATGTTGTAGAGGACGAGAGATATAATGAGTATCCTTGGGGTAAAGATTCGTTTAGAGAGTTGGTTGTAAGCATCGGGCAGAAATATGCTGGTTTTAAGAAATATTATAGGATTCATGGTTTGCCGCTTGCTATGCAAGTATGGTTGTATGAATGTTGCTCAAAAGTCCCGTCCACCATTGCAGTTAAGACGGGAAATTTAATTCCTAGAATTTTGAACTGGCGGACTACGGAAGGAAAACAAGAATCCAAGAGATTGATGGATGGCATGTTCAGAGACGACAAAAACCCGGTAAAACAGTTTTTTAACAGTTTTGTGTCCTTTACCATTTAACTGTTTTAATATGTTTGTTTTACATGGTATATTTTGATTATATTTTGACTATATTTATGAAATAAGTCATTTGTGATCAATATATTTTGACTATATTTTCCTCATATTTTTATTATGTTACCAATGTAGATATATATGGTAATGTAGTTTCTATATTTTGTTGTTCACAGTCCTGTAGATTTGAGGAAGTTGTGCCAACACCCCATGAGTTGGAAACTCTTAAATTGCCTCCTGTTGCACATTACATACCAGACGTCAAACATGGAGTTGATGGTGTACATGGTACTGATTTGGTAGACGATGATTACGATGATTTTAGTACCACACCACCGCATCTGTCCAGTGGCAAACAACAACAAAGGAGTGCCAATTCTGATTCCCCGCGAGGCAAGAAACGGACACAGTTTCCAGTTTCTGTTCCTCCTTCCAGGAAACAACCATCACGAAAGGAATCTTGGATAAAAGGGACAAGGAAACCAGATGCACCTACAGGACCCCGAACAGATGAGTTTAAACTGATAAGGGAAGAGATTCAGATTTTCAAGAAAGAAGTAGGTGTTTTGTTTTCAATATGTTTTTGTTACTTCATATTGCTTGTGTCAAGTAATTAACAATTCTAATTCTATTTTTTGTGTTTCAAAACTGTAGGTGTTTGACTACATGGATAACAACTTCAAAAAGTTGTTAGATGCAATAAAGGGCAATCAAACACCAGATAAGGTAAAAATCAACACTAAAAATGGAAATTATTAACTTTTTAAGTTATTTTGATATATTTATTGGAAGACTTTATATTTTCTTTTGGAAAATTTAAAGGTCGGAGGCACAATGTTGCAAGCTGACTTACATAGTGATGGTGGGATTTCTCAAGGCAATCAAAGTGGCGGTGCAGTAAAGCTTTCAACCAAAGAGAATCAAGGTGGTGGTGCAACTTCCGCGCAGAAGAGTCATCCAGTGGTACTTATTTTTTCTTTCACTTTGCTATATTTGCAGTATATTTTTCAAAGTGAAAATATTGAAATTTTATTTGTGTTTAGTATTACCTATAGTGTATTTACATATATAGTTTTCACATGGTCATTTGTTAGTAGTGTTCCATTTGATGTATCTATTTGTGCTATTTTTGTTATGATTGTGTTTATATATAATAGTAGAGCTATATTTGTTTTGGATTGATATTTTAATAGTAGTTTTTCATATATATTGTGGCTATATTTTAATTGTATTTTGATTATTATGTTCAATGTTACTTATTCTGATTTCTGTTTACTATATTTCAGGTATATTTACCATATATTTTGTCTATATTTATATGAAACTTTAAACTTTTATAGCAGTGCTATATATGTGTATATGTGTATCTGTTTTGCTGATGCCTTTAAATTTATTTGAACCATGTTTTTATTGTTTTAGGTTGAGGGAGTTGGGTTGCCAATTAATGATCCGGTTTCTGTTGTTGATGTGGATAAAGAAACCGGAGTTAAAAGTGATGCACAAACAGATGGAGTGCCCATAACACCAATCAATTTAAATTTTGATGTAAGTACTGAAATGTGGCTTTTAAGTGCCAATCACATATCGTTTTGATAAGCAATAATTGACAAACACCAGTCGTTTTTTTCTTGTTTTTTATTTCAGGAATCTCAGCAAATCGGTGATATGGAGAATGCTAATGCTGAATTTACCGCATCAGAGGAAATGGTAGCGGACTTGCTAGTCAACTGTCTTTTAGCATGTGTTATTCCTCTCGGTCCTCCTCCAGTACCACGCAATGATCAAACCGATTTGTCAAGTTTAAGGACCCCTCAGAATCTGGACGATAACCCGGTAACGATCTCTCAGTGGATGATTCCAGATTCTCAAACACCAATTCAACTTGGAGTACAACCAACAACCAGCACTACAAGAAAATGTCAAAATTGTGACGGAATTTTTGAGACGGATGAGTCCGTCACAAATTGTCACGGAATTTTGACGGATTCGTGACAAATTAACCTCATCTAGACGAAATTTTTTAAATAGTTTTTTTTTCTATAAAAATTCTGATAGTGATGGATATGTGACGGAATTGTAACAAATATTTAATATAATTTTTGTGACAAAAAAATATCCGTCACAAAGTTGTAGAAATGAAAATATGTGACAACATGTTGTCACAAGTCCGTCACTAAATTTGTGACAGATTGTTCTTTCCGTCACAAAATGTAAAAATATAATAAAATAATAAATTCTTAACTTTGTGACAAACTATTTTCGGTCACAATTAGTTTTTGACATCTTTTCTGATACAATTTAAGAAAAATTTGGTCAACTTTTCAACATTCCCGCAATATTTTCGTTTCCCACCCCAAATCCCTTTTTCGTCTTCCACCCCAATATTTTCGTTTCCCACCCCCAAACCCCTTTTTCATCTTTCACAGCAATATTTTTGTTCCCACCCCAAACCCCTTTTTCATCTTTCACAGCAACCCCAAACCCCTTTTTCATCTTTCACAGCAATATTTTCGTTCCCACCCCAAACCCCTTTTTCATCTTTCACAGCAATATTTTCGTTTTCCCACTTCAAAACAACAATGGTGATTTTCTCTTTCAAAGCAACAATAGCGAATTTTCCACACTTCTAGACTTCACAGGTTTGTATTTTCTCTGTTCACTTCATCTGTTTAGTTCATCTATAATGAATAACTTTTGGGTCCTTTAACTCTTGCTCCAATTTGTCTCCATTCTTCTTGAATAAGTTTTCTTAAGTGAATAATTTTTGGGTTTTGTTGTTAGGTCCTATAATCTAAGTTAAAAAAACTCCGATTTAGGCTAAAATTGATCTTTGATCTTGATCAAACTATTAAATTGGGTCCTTTATTGAAGTGGATTTGAAGTAATTTTTAAGCTTTTTGGTTTATTCTTTAGTGTTTTATTCATTTGGGTTTCTACCATTTTTGTTCTTTAGCTAATGCTTGTTGGGTTTGTGCCTAGTTTTGTTGATATTTAGTTTATCAACATATGTTCAACTCATTTACTGCAATTATTTTGATGTTTAATTATGTGGTGTGAGTAGAAAATGGGTTGTACTTTATTCATATTTTCTGGTGTGAATGCATTATATTGGTTTCCGTTATACGCAGTCTTCTCAGTTCTCATTTTGCTTTATTGTTGAACTCTTTTTTTACGTTTTTTTTTTAATGTCTAGAAAAGACTGGCATTTTGTGAATATTGTGGTATGGATGCACTATGCTTATTTCCATTATGTTTGGTTTTATTATTCTCTTTTTTTGGATCAGGTTCTTCAACATTTAAGCAAAAGTCAAGCATATTCCTAGTGAAAAGATAAAAAGAAAGTACGCAATTTCAAGTATTTTTCGTTGTGAGGTCGTGCTTTGGAGGACTGGATCAAGCTTTTATTGCCAGTGGAAGCGAGGACTCACAGGTACTACTTCTCTTGTTGAATGTAGAAGCACAATCTATTTTGAAAGTTACAGAATTTTATTTTGTCGGGGCTGTGCCTTTTAATGATCTTAGCACATGAATAAATTGACAATTCTATTCCTCAAATCAGGTTGCATATTGCCTATATTCCAGTATTTTGACCAGAAAAGTGATCTTTTGTTTACCTGAATGAGGAAAAACTATATTTGCCTGCATAATGAAGTCCTGTGAACAAGTTTTCCTTTTCGGTCAGAAACAACTTATCATCATTTAAGCTCTAACATGTATTTGTCTTTGTGTCAGAGAGCACAATATGAATAATTCTAATCGTGAGTGGATGTATGATAGAATATTGGAAGATGGATTTATAAATCCTAGGTTTATTGATGGGGTTGAGGACTTTGTTGCATTTGCTAAAAGACATCCACAATGCATGGATGGTGGAAAGTTAAGATGTCCTTGTAATCATCGTAAGTGTCGCAATAAAAACATTTTGGATGAGTTTACAGTCATGTCACATCTTGGGACTTTCGGCTTTGTACCGGGTTATTACTGTTGGTATCACCATGGAGAAAGTTATCCCTATCCAAGCGTGCTTAATGGTCATCTAGGAGAAACTTTGGGTGAAACTATGAATTCGCAGTCTGAAACTTTAGGTTTTTTAAAAATATAAATATCAAGAAATGTGTTATTTATTTGTTGTCAATTTTGTTTCAGGTTTGTTCCTAATGGTCATTCTATTTCGAAGAGCATCACAGAAACATTCAAGGAACGACAAGACGCTACTGGTTACTCATGCAAGGATGTTAGTGAATCGACTCGTAAATTCTATTGGCATGAATTTGTGGTAATTATTTCTCTACATTAAAAACTTATATAAGTATTTGTTTAGACAAAAAAGTTACTGTTTTGATTAGAGAAAAAAGTTACTGTTTTGATTAGAGAAAAAAGTTACTATTTTTTTTAGAGAAAAAGGTTACTGTTTTGATCAGGGAAAAGGTTACTTGTTTTGATTAAAGGGAAAATTACTAATTCGTGAAGATTAAATCTGTCGATTATGTGATTAACTTCGTCCCTCGCCTAATTTCTGTTTTTAAGGCTTATTAGAACCTACCCTGCCTTGTTTTTCTTAAAAAACAAATGGTGTTTGTGTCACTGATCGAATTTTTTCCAGAAATTATATCAGTGGAACCCTTCTGAGACTACCGTAATCGAACACACCTGGGGTAAAGTGGCATCCACCTTATACTCTAAGAAATTGCACCGTTGGCGAAAACGTCCCAGACCTACTTTTGTTCCAGAAGATGTATGGGAAAGCTGGAAGACATATTGGGCCTCTGACAAGTGGCTGGAAAAATCTCGTATTGCCACTCAAAATCGACACAGTGAGACTGGTGGTCCAAGCACTGGTCCAAGCAAGCATACTGGTGGTTCTAAATCAACAGTGGAGCATACTATAAAATTGGTATCAAATTCAACTTTTTAGTAGAGTAATTCTCTAACCTTATCTTGTACTTCAATATTAAACTCTATTTTCCAGGCAATAGACCTACGTCGTCCTGCAAATTCATGGGATGTCTTTAAGAAACTGCACAAAAGAAAGGATGGCAGCTTTGTTGATCCCAAGTCTAAGAGCATTAATGTAAGTTTCTTTTGTAACTTAACGATCTGCAGAATGCTTATAATTTTGGGTTAATTTTTGCAATGAGTTTTTTTATAATTCCGTTTTGGGATTAGTTACTGGTTTAATGAACAAAATCTGAACAAAAAAATGGTTCAGTGAAGTGGTGAAATGCCAAATATCCTCTGCAAAATCTGATTTTTGCATATATAGCCTTTTCTGTTGTTGTGATACCATATGACATCTGGTGGTTTCCTTGTCCTGCAAACCAGCAAGTTGATGTTATTTTCTTTTGCCTCATCAGTTAAAACCATTTGTACATAACCTTGTATATCTGCCTTAGAACCATGAGAAAAAACATGAGAAAGTCATGTTATTTTTTTTTGCCTCATCAGTTAAAAGTTTATCATTGTGTTTTTCAAGTAGACTGGCCAGTTGCTAATGTAGCTCTGAAAGTTGCACTGCTCTTGGCAGATGATAAGTAGACTGGCCAGTTGCTGATGTGTTAGAAGACCTTATAGTTTTGGCTGAAATAGAGGAGACCACTTTAGGAGTAGAAGTAGCAGTGCAAGTGGCAGTGATTGTACTGTTTCGATTTCACTTTCTGGTAATCGATTACACTGTGTTTCATAATCTTTTGGTAAAGTAGCAGTCAATTTCACTTTCTGTGTGTTCCTGCTAATATTAACCTAATTATTATATAGGTAGTCAATTGTATAAAAACTGTTGGTGAAGCTATTGGGATCAACGTCAACGGTAAACCGTTTGATGAGTATCAAATTTCAGCAGTTTTAGTTATAGCAGTGTTGTTGTGGTTTTATAAGCTGAACTGATGTACTTCTTCATTTTGTCAAATTTCGGAACCACAACTGTTACACTTCTATTATTACTATATGTGTTCACCTGGAATACATTTGCCCATTGAATATAAGAACCATGGATTATAAACCTGCATCACAATGCTTATTTGTTGAGTTTAAATTTATGAACTGTTTTTTAGTAGACTTTTATACTAAGAAAATTGTACTATGCTTGAATATTGAAAAATGAAGTTAGTTACATATTTGGGGACAAAAAGAGTACTAGTTTATAAGTTTACAATATTATTCAATTGCTACGGATTGAAGTTGGTAGTATATTTGGCTCAAGAGAAATACTAGATGCTTTTTGTGGCAAGACTAAAGTGGTCTCTTTAAATCTGGCCATTAGCTATTATTTTATTAGTATCTCTGGCCATTAGCTATTATTTTATTTCTAGATTTCTCCATTTACTCTTTGATTTTGGCATTTATTAAACCTATGAATTTTGCTGGGTTTGTTTATATATGGTAATGTACTATGTTGGTTTTGAAGCACAAGTGTAGTACCTGTATATGGCTGAAGCAAGAAAGTGTTTGGTTTGCTTATCTGTTGATGCTTAAAGTAAAAAAGATTTCAGCTTTATGAATCTATCTTATTATTCTAAAGTTCGGTATTAACTATTGGTATAATTGTATGTTGAATCTCTTTTCTCCCAGCTGAGTGAAAAATGTGGTATTGAATGAGATTTTGTTTATCTTGCCAAACAGAATTGTTTACTGAAGGAGATAAATGATGGGCTTATTCTCATGACTATGAGTTTCAAAATGATTCATGGAATAAATTGTGAGGATGATTAAAAAGTTCTTGAACTACAAGTCTCACTGATTGAGAGAATGCTTTATAGGACTAACTCAAAATGTATTGGACTGGCTAAGTTATTACATGAATTGTTTTAGAAAATGTTTTGAAGGAACTGTGTGTATCTTTTTTACTCTCACTTTGTGCTTCTTCTTCACCTTCTTTCTACGAAAAAACTTTTTTTCTGTTTCTGTGAGTGCCTTTGCTTCTGCCTCTTTCCTTTTTATTTCGTGTTTTCTTTTGGTTTCTTTTAAGTGTTTTTTGCTTCTGCTTTGTTTTGGGGTGTTATCAGTGGTTTTTTAGTTTCCCGCTGCAGAGAAACAGGGAAATGGTAGCTTCTTTGAAAGCACTTCCTAGTTTCTTGTAATATGTACTTATTTGTGGAAAGCTTGGTGTTTGGTAGCTAATTATTTGGGTATTTTCAGGATGAAATGGAGGCTAGGGTGGCTGCTGCTATAAGCTCATCAGATGATTCACAAGAAGTTCAAGAACTCGATGTAAATAGCATATACTTGGATGTTGTGGGTGGAGAGAAAAAACGACGTGTGTATGGATTGGGCTCTCAAGCTTTGACTATGTATAAAGATTATAATTCTGCCACTTCATGCAATATAGTGACTGATCGTGCTGCTGATCAAGAGCGCATCAAATTACTTGAGGAAGAGATGTTGCGAATGAAAGAAAATCAAGAGAGGATTCTTCAAGAGCGTGTAGAGGTGGAAGTGCAACAACGCGTAGAGAAGGAGGTCTCGGATCGGTTTAAGTCTATGGAGGATCGATGGTCTCACATGATGAGCGTGATGGGTTTATCTTCTCGCTCATCTGGTAGTCCTACTCTCCCTAACAGGGACTCACCAAATGCTTAAGTGTGTAACATTTTAGACTTTGGTTAGTTGGATATTCTAAGTGTTGTTTCCAACGTTGTCAGACTTTTGTTAGTTGGATGCTTTGTAAGTTTAAAAATTTTGTAGACTTTTGCTTATTGAAGTGGTGTATACTGTAAGTTTTTGTATTATAAATTTAATATTATGTTTGTCATATTTTGGTGGTTAGTTATATTTTATGCTTTTAGCTAATTTACTATATATATTGAATAATATTGTCAAATTCAAAAGTATTGTTTAATTATTATTTAGTTTGTCATAATCTATACTAAATATGTCACAATAAAGCAGCATGTCAAACAATTTGTGACCAAAGATTCTGTCACAATTTATTTGTATCGAAATATTCAGTTACAATTGTTGTCTTAGATATAGAAATTTGTCACGGAAATTATTCTGTCATTGTTTTGTGACGGAGAAAGCCGTCAAAAATAGGGTCTCAATTTTGTGACGGAATTTAAGCCAAATACAAGGCTCTATATTGTAACGGACTGGGTTGTGACAATTCCGTGACAAATATTTGTGACTGAATTTAAATCCGTCACAAAGATTTTATGACCAAGGGTTCTGGGACGTCTGTAATTCCGTCACAAATCCGTCACAATCGATGATTTGTGACGAATTAGTGACGAATTTGTCTATCACAATTTTGACATTTGCTTGTAGTGCGGACAAAGTTCAACTAATGAAACCGAACCGCAAGTTGGAGTACAACTGATCGTTGGCCACAGTTCAAGTGATGAAACTGGACAACAAGTTCCTGTACAACCAAATGCGGGTCAAAGCTCAAGTGGTGAGACTGTACAACTTTCAAACACTGAAAAACAAATCATTGTCCATCCAGGTGCTGCCCGAGAAAGGAAACCAAGCAAATACAACCTGTCCCCTTATTGTCCCAATTTCAGCTCAGCGGGTTCTTCTGCCAAAAATATCAATCCTTGCATTTATCAGAAAAAACACCCATTTGTTGACCACCCTATAAATGCCCCGTTAGATACTTCGTTTCTTCAAGAATATCAAAAGTGGCTTGAGAAGGATCTGTTTAAATCGCACGACAAAAGGTACTTATTGTCACAACTTATTTTTTTAGTTTTCCAGAAATCAATTCTCAATAAACTTAACGTATGTTCTTTCCATTGTTGATATACAAGAAGCTAAAGGAAAATCATTACAGAAAGAACAAGGAAGGGCTGGATCCTGCGGATGCCGAACTTCGGTTACATTTAGGCGTTACAGCCGTATTCGACAAAAACTTGTTCTACTTGTTATCTATGGATGGGCAACTTTGGACTGATGAGGTTTGATATCTTTCTGCTTGTTATCTAAGTTTTTTATGTTTTATAATAGAATTACAATGTGATGTATCTAGCGTATATTTTTTACTATATTTGACATATATATATATATAGATCACAATTTTGTATTTACGTTAAGACTGTATTGTATTTTTAAAATATTCTCATCATTATATTTGCACTATATTTAATATAGAGACATTAATTTACTAGTTGAGCATAGTACTGATCAGGTATACAGAATTGTATTTTTGCTATATTTAAGAGTATATTTCACTATATATATATATATATATATATATATATATATATATATATATATATATATATATATATACAACAATAGTTTTATTGAACATAGTATTGATTATAGTCACTGAATTGATGTTTTTACAGCATATTGATGTTATTTTCTACTACCTACGCAAGAAGGGGAAGTATCACAATAACACCAATTATAGATTCACCACTGCCAGCTGTATTTTTCACACTTTAGTTGCTGAAATTTACAAATCTTGGAAAAACACTGATTCATCCACATGTGTCGCCAGTAAGGAAGATGAACTGTGTGAGTACATTAACGGGCACAGGCTGTTGGCTAATGTACCATGGTATACTGTTGATAACGTACTAATTCCTGTCAACATAAAAGAGGAAAATCACTGAATTTTGGTTGTGATATCATTCACTGACAGGTGTGCTCTCATCCAATGAAAAGATCATTCATTTTTCTACAAAATTTATATGTTTGTTTTTTTCGTATTTTTTCTTTTTACAAACAGGTGCATCTACGTATACAACTCATACCAAGCTGCAGGGCATGATGCTGTCGTTAGAGCCGGAATGAAAATGTTGGCTACTCTTGTGACACACAGTCTACAAATGACTGATTTCTATGAGAAGAAGACGGATATAGATTTTGCCACACATCCTTCTTACAGAAATAGAGAACAGACCGACAACTTTGACATTGTGAATGTAGACAATCTCCCGCAACAAGCTCCCTCTAGCATATAAGAATCTCTTCCAATAAAAAACACAATAAATACATCTTTTTTTTCGTGGGTTTTGATCAGTAAATTTTTTGATCATTTTTGTTCAGGGATTGTGGTGTGTATGTGGCAGCCTTCGCTGAATACTTGAGCTCAAGTGAAGTCATCCCAACCGAATTCGATGCAAAGTTACTCCGTATGAGATACGACGCCCTTTTATGCGACTATGCATGGGATAAGTCAAACAACAATGCATCAAGTGATAACGAGCAGCCTCCAAGACCAATTAGACCGGCAGTTGATTACGATGCAGTTGATAAAGAGGATCTTGATTAGGCCACCAAGTCCCATTTGTTGACCACCCTATAAATGCCCCGTTAGATACTTCGTTTCTTCAAGAATATCAAAAGTGGCTTGAGAAGGATCTGTTTAAATCGCACGACAAAAGGTACTTATTGTCACAACTTATTTTTTTAGTTTTCCAGAAATCAATTCTCAATAAACTTAACGTATGTTCTTTCCATTGTTGATATACAAGAAGCTAAAGGAAAATCATTACAGAAAGAACAAGGAAGGGCTGGATCCTGCGGATGCCGAACTTCGGTTACATTTAGGCGTTACAGCCGTATTCGACAAAAACTTGTTCTACTTGTTATCTATGGATGGGCAACTTTGGACTGATGAGGTTTGATATCTTTCTGCTTGTTATCTAAGTTTTTTATGTTTTATAATAGAATTACAATGTGATGTATCTAGCGTATATTTTTTACTATATTTGACATATATATATATATATAGATCACAATTTTGTATTTACGTTAAGACTGTATTGTATTTTTAAAATATTCTCATCATTATATTTGCACTATATTTAATATAGAGACATTAATTTACTAGTTGAGCATAGTACTGATCAGGTATACAGAATTGTATTTTTGCTATATTTAAGAGTATATTTCACTATATATATATATATATATATATATATATATACAACAATAGTTTTATTGAACATAGTATTGATTATAGTCACTGAATTGATGTTTTTACAGCATATTGATGTTATTTTCTACTACCTACGCAAGAAGGGGAAGTATCACAATAACACCAATTATAGATTCACCACTGCCAGCTGTATTTTTCACACTTTAGTTGCTGAAATTTACAAATCTTGGAAAAACACTGATTCATCCACATGTGTCGCCAGTAAGGAAGATGAACTGTGTGAGTACATTAACGGGCACAGGCTGTTGGCTAATGTACCATGGTATACTGTTGATAACGTACTAATTCCTGTCAATATAAAAGAGGAAAATCACTGAATTTTGGTTGTGATATCATTCACTGACAGGTGTGCTCTCATCCAATGAAAAGATCATTCATTTTTCTACAAAATTTATATGTTTGTTTTTTTCGTATTTTTTCTTTTTACAAACAGGTGCATCTACGTATACAACTCATACCAAGCTGCAGGGCATGATGCTGTCGTTAGAGCCGGAATGAAAATGTTGGCTACTCTTGTGACACACAGTCTACAAATGACTGATTTCTATGAGAAGAAGACGGATATAGATTTTGCCACACATCCTTCTTACAGAAATAGAGAACAGACCGACAACTTTGACATTGTGAATGTAGACAATCTCCCGCAACAAGCTCCCTCTAGCATATAAGAATCTCTTCCAATAAAAAACACAATAAATACATCTTTTTTTTCGTGGGTTTTGATCAGTAAATTTTTTGATCATTTTTGTTCAGGGATTGTGGTGTGTATGTGGCAGCCTTCGCTGAATACTTGAGCTCAAGTGAAGTCATCCCAACCGAATTCGATGCAAAGTTACTCCGTATGAGATACGACGCCCTTTTATGCGACTATGCATGGGATAAGTCAAACAACAATGCATCAAGTGATAACGAGCAGCCTCCAAGACCAATTAGACCGGCAGTTGATTACGATGCAGTTGATAAAGAGGATCTTGATTAGGCCACCAAGTCTTTTGTGTTTTTGATTTTCATGTTGAACAATAGCATAGTTGGTTGCGACTTTTGTTGCTGTTTTTTCATTTTGGACATATCGTTTCATGTGCAGTAATGTTTTTTAGGATGATTAATATTGAACACCACCTTATGGTTTTTATATTGTTGTTTCTTTCAAGTATGTTATTTTTTCAATGCATAAATTCCATTTTCATTTTCTGTGAAATGTATTCATTTAACAAAGTAGTATATCTAACCATATAAATACAGTCGAAATATACAGAAAATATAACTCAGATATATTCCATAAGTCCATTTTTTAATGTACAGTGTGTTACAAAAGTTAAAATTTTATCTAAATACACTTCAAATATATGTAAAATATATATGAAATATAGTTAACAGTAAACCAGAATAAGTATTATCTACCAGATCAGACAAAATGCAACTAAAATATAGCCAAAATATATACGAAATACAACTATTAAAGCATAAATCCAAAACAAAAGGTCAAATCAGTTTACATAGAGTAGACTTTCCAAATTCCATTTAACCACCAATAGAGCATAACATCGAAAAACATCGAATGTTCAACCATGTGAAATACAATCATACTAGAATAATATGAATTCAAGATGAATTCATTTTTTATTTTTAACTGAAATTTAAAGTAAAATTGTCTTAACAAATAAAATCAAAATGGACTTATTTATTCTTCTTATTGAGCGGCGGATTATCACACGAACGCCTGTTATGACCAAGACGTCCACATTTACCGCAAGAATTCCTGCGTTTACCAATCATCAACTCCTGTAATGGCTTGTCCCTCTTCTTTTTTGGCCTCACAGGGGGTCTCTTATAGATCGATGGCATAACAACTTCATCTGATATACTTTTAGGAACATTCCACTCGGTCTCATCGGGAAGAGGATCAACTGGCACATCATATGTGTTCACAACTGTTTCCGGCTTGAATAAATCCGAACAATATGCATCAGCAGTCAAATTTTTATTCTTCAATACTGCCCATGCATGAGAACACGGTATCTCGTCCAGTTGGAACATCCTGCAGCTGCAAGTTTTCTTCTTCAAATCGATTATGAAACGCCTCGGTCCATCATTCACTGTGTAAACATATTCAGTTGACGCTTCAACCTGAGAACCATTTAACCAATAAACAAGCATTAACCTGAGCATTTTTACCATATTGGGAATATATATAAATATACATTAGATATAGTAAAATATAGATTAAATTTTTGTGTTGCAAACAAAGATACCCTCATGATTTGTACTCGTTGATCGACAACATCTCTTGATACCGCCTCATCAGTGTTGTGAATGTGTAGGTACCATTTTTTCTATTTGTGCAAAATCATCTACCAAACATCTTCCTCACTTCTTCAAGGAAATCAAAAATATGTAACTCTCTTGCAGCAACCAGTTTTCCATTAATACATTCGGCTATATTCGAAATCATTGTCCATTCTCTGTTAACAGGTGAATAAAGCCTAGACCATTTATCTCTTCCAGCATCTTCTAGGTATCGTTTTACCCGAATATCAACATTCTCAATCTTCTCCATCAATTTATCGAACTCATCCTGGCTGTATGCCTTCACTAGTGAATAAAATATAGGACTCAACACCTCACTGTTTGTTGTGTATTGCTTTGTCACATTTTTCCACAAATGCCATATACAAGCCAAATGAGGAATAGTAGGATACACCTTAGAAACTGCGTGTATTATGCTTTCATGTCTGTCGGACACGACACACATATTTTGCCTAACACCATAAGCTTGCTTGAACAGTTCAAAGAACCACGTCCAGGACTTATTATTCTCAGAATCTATCACACCATATGCTAGTGGTAGGATATTACCTACAAAAATCAGTATATATTTATAATATATTCAACACATATTTCAACTGAATTTGATCTCACACTATATTTTTAGCAACATCATTTATAAAACAACAGTATATATTTACAATATATTCACCTCATATTTACAGTGTATTTCAGCATATATTATTCACAAATTAACACCAGCAATATATCCAGAGTATGTTTTTAGCAGCTTTATTTGCAAATCAATAGCATAATGTTGTATTTATAAAAAAAAAACATTCATAGAATAGAATTACATACCTGCTCCATCCAAAGTACTTGCCGACACAAATGTACCATTATACGTTGATTTAAGGTTTGCACCATCCACTACAACTATTGGTCTACAACACTCGAATCACTTTATGAATGCTTTGAGTGCTACAAACAAATACATAAACTCATTTTCTGGTGATTTATGCATTTTAACGAGCGATCCAGGATACGTTTTATCAAGTATGTATATATATGCCGGCAACTTCTTGTATGAATTAGCTGGATCACCTCTGAAATCTTTTATAGCCTTCTCTCTAGCTCTCCATGCCATCATATAAGAAACATCTACGCCGAATTCATTTTTAACATCATCTATTATATCCCCAGGTGTGACCTTCCTTTTATGGTTAGTTATTTTCGTCTTGTCAACCGCTTCTCCAATAAACCAACTTGTTGCTTGTCTTTGTGAATACACCTTGTCCTTCAACGGACATGTATATTCGTCATCGAAAGCTCTAACCCTGAACATTTCAGAATCCCCAATTCTCGACGCTCTGAACTTCCATTTACATTCCGGCGACCAACATGCCAGAGTGTAGCTACATAATACAATGCAAATAGTACATATTGAATCAATTAAATACAGTATAAATATACAAAAATATATCAGAAATATATTGCATCAAACATTTTTAAAATTAACAGTGTGCTAAATAAGTTAACAAATCATCTCAATATAGTACAAATATAACAAAAATACATCTGCACTTTCTGTTACCAGAATACATTTAGAAAATCATACCTTATAGCATTCGATCTCTCTATTTTGAAATTGAATCTTTCACGAATTGCGTATTTCGTCATCACAATTTTCAAAGTTTCCTTATCCTGATAAATTTGATCGACAAAAACTCCTTTCGCTTCCGGTTTCGAAATTACCAAATTGTTATCATTCCCAAACAAAACAACAACCTTTCCTGTAGAATCACAAACTTTCATACCATCCCGATTCTCGCTATATCCAATTTGCAGCGCATCATCTCTAATAATACGATTACCAGTTGCATCATCCTCAACATCAAAATCATGAATACTAACGCACATTGGATACATCCCCAAAACTCTGTTTTCTCTCTTAAGCTCAACGTACACACGAACTCCCATATCGTTGTGTATTTCAATTGGTTGAAAATCGCCTTCAACGGTATATTTTATTGAAATAGTTTTCCTAACAATATCCACACCTAATTGATTTGTAATCGTAGAAACTAACTCATCGTAATTGCAATTATCAATGAATACAACAACATCAATTTTGTAATTCACAAAACAGTTCTGATCGTTCCAAAAACCAGAATGACGGATCAACGCAGTAACGCTTGTCATCCTGTTGTTTTCGAATACAGCAATGTGTTATATTCAATTTAGCCGAAACAATAATATTTTGAATCTATGAATCTGAGTTGTCGTATATTCAAAATTTCAGAAAAGACGAACAAAAAAAAAAGTTTGCAGTGAAAATATCGTTACCTCAATTATGAACTCAACTTGATGAAATCAAATATATATTCGTCGTGATAATCAAGCTCTGTTCACTGGTTTGATATTGTTATTTTTCAAAGATTTTTGATGAACTAGTTTTTGAACCTTTTTTTTTTTTTGGTTAAAAATATGATTGTACTTTTTGAATTCAAATTTTTTTGAATTTGTTAGCTGTTTGAATGAGATATGGAATCAGATATGGAATGGGAGGATATTTGCGTGAATCAGGGAACAATAGAACCGATTATAATTTAAATTGGAACAGATTTTGTTATCATAAATATAGCACTTTCAGTTAGCCTTGCGTCTGTATTTCCGCTATATTTATACTATATTTTGGTATACCCGACTACTAGCTAAATATAGAGTCATCTAGCTATGAATTGTAAATATAAAACATGTAGTTATAGGTTGTTAGAAGGAGCTAAAAGGTAGCTGTTTTGTGAAAATTTTACATTTTGATACCTTCCGATTTTCAGCCCACCTGGGGAAGGTCCTTCCTGTTTCCTCCATTAAAAAATATTGTTAAAATAATGAGAAGAAAAAATAAAGAAGTATGGTTTTTTCCTAAGCTTTTGACACCCAGGTATACCCTTTAATTGTTTAGAATTCTTGCAGCTTGCCATTGCTGTGTAATATTTGTCTTAAGATTTAGAAATCACAATAAGATTCGAATTTGGAGCTGCTTTGGTTTTATGGATAATCACTTTATTTTTATTTTATTTAATCAAAGTTATTAAACTACTTTTATATAACGAGAGAATCAGTCAAATTTATCAAAACTGATAAAAAATCACTAAAATATTTTTTGTATCCAAAAAGTCATTCGACATTGTTTAAGTATCACAATTCACAAGTGTTGCAGGAAATTATTAGTAGGAAATAAAAAGAGACGTTTTACATAATTTTTATGACTTTACGTAATACTTAAGTGAGATTGAGGGATTTTTATACTATAAAAAATAATTTAATAACTTTAATATAATAAAATATAAAAATTAGTGAGCTCCTATAAAACCAACCTTATATGATATATCTCTCTACGCCCAGTAGAGGTAGGCACAGTTTGGGCCAACCTGAAATTCAAACTTTTTAAATATTTGGCTTGGATATTTGGATTATAAATTGGACTTCGGATTTTATTTTTAAAATTTATGGATTTCGGATTGGATATGAATTTAGTACTATGGATTTTTGGATATCTGAAATTTTTATAGCTTTTATCTAGACCTACCTATATCATATGTGTCCAGTACTAATAAGTCTAGTTTTTAAAGGTCCAATAGATTAGTACCTAAGGCCCTACCCATTAAAATATTAAATCCAATATACAATTCTCTAATAAATCAAATATAATATTGGATTTTCTTACTTCTCAAGTCTCAAAAGTCTCACGTTAGTGTCACCATGACAGAGTTCTTTGTTGTTTTTTCAGATGACTACTTATATTTTATTTTGTTTATTTCTACGTTTCCAAAATGTTTTTATTTGGTATGAATTTATTATGTTGGACATGACTTGAATTTGTTAATCCTAATTTAAACTGGAAGGCTTTTTTTTGCTGAGCAATTAAGATTTTTAGATTTACATCTGTGAAACTAACACATGAATTTCGTTCCTAATAAATTTGCCTTAAGTCTCAACAGTCAAATTCGAAAATCTGAAATATCCAAATCGAATAATCCGAAATCGAACTTAAAATATCCAATCCAATCCGAGCTTATTTAGATTGAATTTGAATTGTAATTCTTCAATTCGAAAATCAAATATCCAAATAAAAAATTTCATATCCAATCCGATGGCCCGAACGCTCACCCCTAACTCCCAGGCTACAGTTTGCATGTCTAAGCTTAAAGTGGCCCACTCATCAGTTTCATGTTAAGATCCGTAAATATGTATTTAAGGCTACATTAATTATTATTTATTGGTGTCTTTTCGGCTAATGTCGGTTTGTGACATGGAATACCCTAGATGGCTTAAAAAGAAATAGCATGGGTGCTTTTCCAATAGCATGGGTGCTTTTCCAATGGAATACTGGACTTGGCTCCGCTCCGGTTTAAGAGGCTTTTTTGGTTGAACAATTAATGACCCTTAGATCTGTAAGTGTCCAGATGTCAGCAGATTAAAGGTCCACTTGACAAACTGGACAGTCCCTATACTGGAGCGGACTTGGCTCCGCTCCAGTATTTAAGGCTACATTAATTATTATTTATTGGTGTCTTTTCGGCTAATGTCGGTTTGTGACATGGAATACCCTAGATGGCTTAAAAAGAAATAGCATGGGTGCTTTTCCAATGTTTCGGCTGCAAAAGTTTGTTATAGGGTTTTCACTTAATTTTGAGCTAATTGTACACTGTCTACCATATTGCTCTCAATTTATATGATACATTTTAACTAAATAATTTTAAAATAATTAAATAAAAAGAAAAAAATTATTTTAAAAATTTATATTTAAAATAAACTATAGATATTTATAAGATTATAAATTATCTCCTTAATAATAAATTTAAAAAATTAAAAATTAAATTATTTTTAAATATAAAAAAGTATTATTTTTAAACTAAAAAGGAAAGGGATCACGTAAATTGGGATAAAACAAGTAATTTAACGGGGATTCTTTTAACCATTTATGGGTTAGATTTTCTGCCTGCATTTTGACCATGCAAGTCATTGGAAATTATTCTGATGCCTTTAACTATTAAGCATTTTTGCTTAGATAAAATAAGGATATTCGATTCTTCCTTTGACACCATGTTGCATTTAACTTTTCTCTTTTGGAAAAACTTGTAATATGAGCGTCCTCCATGATACTGCTAGTAGTTGTAATATGGTGAACTAGTAGTTTATCTATTATTATTATAAATATAATGTTATCTTTGACTTTTAAAAAAATAACTTTTCTCTTTTGAGTACGTACAACCAACCCCAAGTTGAAGGTTCTGTATAATGAGTGAATGTGTTGTAATCCAATTAGCTTATTTCCTCTTTTGTTTATTACTTTGTTACCTGTGTTTGTAATAATTTCTATTTTCTATTAGCCAATTGAATCTCCTAATTTAGATTATTATTTTTAACGCACTCTCTTACGGTTCGGAAAAGAGTTTTTAAAAATTTATTCAACGATTTCAAAGTAAAAGCAGAATAGATGATGAAATATAACTGAAAAATAAATGTTAGACAACGACTACAGAAATACCTAACTGTATGATTGTCCCCAAAAGGACGTTACGAATTGACAATTACACAAGTACAATTTGTTTATACGTTTTATGATTAGTACCTTTATATATCAATAATAAAGTGAAGTCACTTTTATAAACTTGAGAATGAGTCCAAGTCTTGCGGGGGAAGAAAAAAGAATGAATCCAAATAAATTATATAGGTTGAAAGTAAGGCCTTATAATTAAATATTTATTTAAACTTAATTAAGCAAAAGTACGGGCCCGTTTGGCTAATCATCCGGTATCAGTGTTCACTGGTTTCTGGTTTCTCCACTTTTAGGTCTTAACTCAAGACCTCGAGTTAAGTTTAAAAAATCTAACCATTTCGCCATATATACCGGTAGTACTTGTTGGTGGTATAAATTAGTTTTCTCAATTTGCTAAAATAAGATGTTTACATTCCCACCGATGATTTGGCACTTCCAACTCTTTTTTTTTTTCTTTAATAACGATTGATATCCAAAATTTATGATCTGATCCAACTAATTTGAATTTCAAAAAGTGTTTTGTATTAGAATTTTTTTCATTTCAAGAACATAAATCCGAAACTTTAAATGAAGGGTGGAGAGATAACATGTGATGGCTCACTTTCATCAGTTCATATATAAGTATAATAGTAAAGGCGCTTTTTAATAGCCCATTATTAGTTCCATCAGATTTCTTTTCTTTATCTAGATTTAGCAAGTCAAAAAATGATTGAGTTCGATGATAATTTTTAATTTAATCTGCACAGTCATATATGCTGACGCTGTAAAAGACAATTAAATAAATAAAAAGAAGGTCCTATGCAAAAAGGTAGATTCTTTCTTTATATAATTTAGTCTCATAGAATAAATCGTTAGTTCTGTATAAATGCTTATCAAGTAGTAGGAGTCTTATTTATGAGCTACCGGACTTATCATAACTTGCCAGGTTTTGTTCAGCCTCAACTTATGTATATATCTCAATCAGGTTCCCTTCAATCTCACTCTCCACTCTTTGTTTTTAAGTATCTTTTGCCTTGTTTACTATAAATGGGATCGAAATGTGAATGTAATTACTCAAATTCCAATCTAGTAGTAACTAAAAAATAGATTTTAAGATTATTACATAATTAATAGTGTAATACAGTTTTTACATAAATATTATAATTTACTTATTTTATGTTACCAATCAACACTAATAAACAAATTACCTATATATTTTAAGAAATATAATTATCTAAAAATTCAAATATCGTGTTAAAAATAATCATTATTGATGCATATAATATAAACTCTTAAAAAATGAACCCTCGTTTTTTTTTTTTTTTTAATCAACGACTCATTAATGATATGGCAGCAACTCAGAGTTGCACGTTGCTATGAGAACGTGGGTCCCATCCAATGTGATTCTCCTGAGATTTGTAAATTAGATTCCTTATACCGTACATATTCATAGTCGTAGAATATATGGTTCAAAAATGAAATCTCTTTTCATAAGTCACAAGAAAGTATTAAGAAAATTCAACTACGTACGTACACAACATTGACCAGAAATTATTAGATTCATACTCTTAATACTATGATTTAAATTATGTTTTCTTTTCATCAAAACAACGAAAATCATTAAGAGAAATTAATTGTGAAGTATCAGCATATCACAATCCTAAGTTTTGCATTATGCAGACTAAATAGCACCTCCACAACAAAACTTAAAAGGGAAGACTAAATAGCACCTCCACAACAAAACTTAACAGGGAGAAAGGACATAATAAGCCAGCAAGAAAGCACCAGCACTTACTGTTGAAACTTGGCTCTAACCGATAGGCTAGCAATAAAAATGAAATGGTTATAGAGAAATACTTACAAAGGTTGAAAGAAAACACCCCATCCAAGAATAAAGGTCCACATATAAGTCAGTTCTATTTTGCTTAAAATAATTCATAAAATCTCACATAATTTAATGTTGATATTATTTAATATCGTCAATTAAACATTATACTATTCTATGTGAAACTCTATGCTCAAATAATTCATTTATATACCTCAGTCAAATATGATATGATCTTCTATAAGATTTTATGCTTGAATAATTCTTCGTGTACTCAAATCAAACGAGCACCAAGTAAAATATTCTTCATCAGTCCATCTCAATACTATTCCTTGACAAGCTCCTCTCTCCTTACTCCATTTACGGATTAAAAAATATTCTTGAACATTTATCGTTTTTTTATGAGAACAGGGTTAAAAATATCTTAGAATTATTAGAAATAAGTTAAATTTACTCATGTTACACATTTTTTGCTCAAAAATTCTCTTACCGTTATGTTTTGGTTTAAGAATGTCATCGCCACTATGTTTCTGGCTTAAAAAAGCTTTCCAATTAGCCAAATAACTCAAAAATACCCTATCTATTAGCGGTTGATCCAAACAACAGAAACTAGACCAATTTCGCCCTTAAATTATTCGAAAAAGTATAGGCGATGACATTTTTTAGCCGAAAACGTATGGGCGATGACATTTTTTAGCCGAAAACGTATAGGCGATGGCATTTCTTAGTCGAAAACGTAACAGCGGATAAATTTTACCTATTTTGGATAGTTGAGAAATATTTTTAACCCTTTTCCTCCTTTTTATTATTATTAAAAAAAAAAAAAAAAAAAAAAAAAACCTCTCTTTTCCTTTCCATTATTTCCCCAGTTAAACCTACACACATAACTTTAAGATCGAAACAAAAAGGTCGACAGGGGCATATTACCACACCAGTTATTCAGTCATGTGATCAGAACTTATCTATTCTCTGATTCACTCACAACTAACAGATGTTAATGGGTCAGGCCCAAAATCGCCACGTCATCATAAAATCTGTAATCATGGGCCCCAGAGATACCACTAAAATCCAGCCCACAAGTAGTGGGGCCCATTTCGTATGTGGTCGTACGTACGTCCCTCATGCTTTCGGGTACAGTCCATCTAGGGAAGGTCTTTTCTGTATCATCCTTTAGTTATGATAACAGCACTTTTGGTCCCTCATTTTGTTGATTAATATTGATTATTATGGTCCTTTTAATATATGATTCAGCATATTTAACTTTTAATTCGTTAAAATACACATTTTTATAGTCCATTTATATGAGAATCATGTTATATTTGAATTTTTATTTATCTCTACCCCAATTTATTTGATATTCTTTCTTTTTAGTCACAAACGAAAAGAATAATAGTTTTTCATATTTAGTACAAAAAATTAACTTTAAAATACTTTTTTATACTTACATACAAGTATCTATGACTTATTTTAGATCATAAGTTAAAAAAGTTTCAATCAAACACCATCATATAAATTAGGACGGTGAGAGTAATAGTCAAGCTTAACATAATATATGTGTAATTAAATGGTCGAACGATTAATAATTATAGAAATTTATGAATATACAGTACTAACAAAGGGGATCAAAAGTGCACATTTCAAGTAATCGAAGATTAAATAAGTTTAGCTAAGATATCACAAGGATTAAAATTAAAATTTATCCATATTTGAGGGACCAAAAATGCTATTAACCCTAAAAACTTCCTGAAACTCTTTCCACCCATAAATAGTCTTGAATTGTCGAGCATCCATTGCAGCTGGTCATCATTTCTCTTCTTAACATTTAGAAATTAAATTTATCATTTCTCTTCTTAAATTTGTATTTAATTAATTAATTTAAAAGACAATTATGGAGTGGAACTGGCTGAAAGATTTCTTGAAAGGGATGATCAAGCCAGTAGCAGCACTTGCAGTGGTGTTTATGGCAGTGGGATTATCTTATGTGCAGAAATTAGGACTTGAAGGAGAAATGATTTACTCAGTATTCAGAGCATTTGTTCAACTAAGCATCATTGGTTTTGTTCTTCAGTTCATTTTCAGTCAGAAAAATGCTGCTTGGATCATTCTTGCTTATCTATTCATGGTATGTTTAAATCTTCTACTTCTTTTCTTTTTCTTTCGAGCATTAGGATTTATCAGAAACATCGTATCTACTCCACAAAAGTAGATAAAAAGTTTGCGTACACCTTACTCTCTTTAGACCCCACTTGTGAAATTACACTGGATGCGACGTTACGTTGTTGTTGTTGTTGTTGTTTAATTCATCTTTTCTTTCTTTTTTGTTCTGTTTCTAAACTAAGATAGGGATCAACCAAATGCAGAAATATAGAATCTTTCTACATGTGGATCTGCAGGTAGTTTTAGTTAAATTTAGTTTTTAAGTTTTTTAGGAGAAAGTTATTTGAGATGATTTTATAAGTTATGTCTTGTGGCGATCAGCGGATGCACTGATTCGTCCTTTAGGGGCGTGTTGGTATATCATCTTTTTGCTTCGTTTTTTTCTTTTCAAATAAATGTTATTGTTGTCAAATTTTCACTCCCATGTGAAGTTGAGTATTTCAAGTTAGAACCAATTTTTCAAGTAGCAAAAAAAAAATTCTCACACAAATTCAATATTTTTGAAGTGAAATGCATATCTAAATATGATTTTAATTCTTTTAAATATTAATTTTCAACTTCAGTTTAAAATGTTTCTCTTTTTTTTTTTCTTTCAACAATCGCTATGTACTAATGGCCACTAAATTGCATTATAAATCTACAATTTCTAGGAATTTATATAAGCCTAGCGAAAATTTAACACAATAGAAGAAAATAAAATTTATATAGATAATTTCAATTAGTTGAAAATAATATTTTAGTTATATTAGCATATTTACTTCAGGTCCTGTGTTTTTAGGAATTTTTTTAGCTCTGTCAAAGGTTTTTAATCATACTACTCTTTCCGTTGACTTTTACTTGTTCACCGTAGATTTTGCACACCCCTTAAAAAATAATAAATTAAGTACTTAATTTATCATGATACTCATATTAATTGGTGTATAATTTTAATGAATTTAAAATGAGTAATTAATACTATAAGTAAAATAGGGGAAAAAAATTATCTTCAGCAAAGTAAAAGTGAACCGAGGGAGTATGAGTATTGGTTTGAGATAACCTTAGATTGAGTAACATTTACATAATCAATGAGGATTCGTTATACATGTCTCGATCTCGTGGTTTCTTTACTTTTTCCTCTAACTCTTAAGTTTCTCGAGGTCAAGTATTTACTCAAGGACAAAAACTTCTTTAATTTCATCAGGACTTTCAGCTTCTTTTTGACTTTCCAGCATAGAATAATTCAACAAGATCACGTTCTTATTCTTATGATAATAATTTTGGTACTTTTCACTCCTACTTTATTTTATGATATGATTTATATGTTGATTGTAGGTTCCAAATAAGAAAACAATATACTTCTCCCTCTTGATGATACTGATGTTGCCTTTATTACAATACGAAAGTTTAAAGGCAACTTTTTCTCAATCACTTGATAGACCTTTCAAGTTATCTTTTATACTCCACTTAAGACACAATAGGAAAAATTCGAAAACCTCTTTTTTGATATGACATCATATCTTTACCAAAACATTTTTCAATAGATTAATTATCTTTTTGTGTTTGAACGTCGGAAAAGAGAAAATGACTTTTGGGAGAAAGTCATTTACCTTAATCAACACTTGCACATTTTAATCCGTCTTTAATACTTAAAAATTTCATCAATTCACCATTCGATTTCCTAAACTTATTATCAACCTTTAATCAAAAAAAAAAAAAAAAAAAAAATCTTTTCACTCTTCAATCAAACACTAATTTTTTTTTTCCAGTAATAGCTTTCCAAGAAAATGAACTTTATCCTACAAAACACATCCTAAATCTTTGTCTATTATATTCTACTTCCAACCCAATAGTTTCATGTGTTATTTTGGGTCCAATCCGTTAGGTCATGTCAATAATATGGTCGTAACTCGTTGAAACTTGGACGGGTTGGATTGGTGACATAAAATTGACTGATTTTGTCACCTCTAATCATTCCGGAACACCAAAACTACCAACAACTCTACCTCAAGCTTCAAGGAGAATAATTGGAAGGAAAGAAAAAAATTGTGCAGATATTCAAACCAATTCCACTACGGAAATTGGCTTGCATTTTTCACCAAAATCAGATCACATTGCAAATAATTTTGAGTCTATCTGTGCCATTAAACTAAGTAGATAATCTTCTTACTAGTATTTGTTGATCATGCAGGTTACAATTGCTGGTTATACGGCTGGACAACGTGCCAAACATGTACCTAGGGGAAAATACATAGCTGGAGTTTCCATTCTTGCTGGAACTGCTGTTACTATGTTTTTGTTGGTCATTTTGAATGTCTTCCCTTTCACCCCTCGCTACATCATCCCTGTCGCGGGGATGATGGTTGGCAATGCAATGACAGTCACTGGCGTTACCATGAAAAAACTCCGCGATGACATCAAGATACAAATGGCCCTGGTACGTAGAGTTTTAAATATTAATGTAGGCATGAAAAGGTCTTTATACTATTTGAAATTTCTTAATTTCTCCTTGTCATTAACGGAAATCCAACATAAAATGTGCGGACTCAATGCGTCCAGATTCTTCGATGAAAAATGTCCAATTAAGCCTCAACTTTAGACTGTAGTTTAAAATTAGGGGCTTTACACAAATAGCCAGACGACTAAAAATATTTACGTCCACTTAGCAATATCCGTTTATAGTCGACACAAGTGCATACTTAGTGTATAACAAGAATATAATCAATGTATATTACACAGATTTTATGGTGATAATACTGGCTAAATTTTGTAAGAATTAAAGATAAAGATAAACATTTTGACCCTTTTCCCCTCTCAATTCCTGCACAATCTCGAAAAATTTAACCAACCGGCAATCATATTGCTATAACATGACGTTCAAGTTTTGCAAATTCGATGTTATGCATGCTCAAAAATCTTGTTTCTTTTTGCTAGGTAGAAACAGCATTGGCTCTAGGGGCAACTCCTAGGCAAGCAACACTACAACAAGTGAAAAGATCACTAGTTATTGCTCTGTCTCCTGTGTTAGACAATGCCAAAACAGTTGGTCTTATATCACTTCCAGGTGCAATGACAGGGCTTATTATGGGAGGAGCTTCTCCTCTGGAGGCCATTCAATTGCAGATAGTTGTAATGAACATGCTTATCGGGGCATCAACTGTCAGTAGCATCTTCTCGACATACCTATCGTGGCCTTCATTCTTCACAAAAGCTTACCAGTTAGAAACCAAAGTTTTCTCCTCAGAATGAAGAAGGAATTTTTTGACACTGAATTTTACTAGTGAAAACAAAATTTTACTCATGAAACAGCCTATTTTTGTTATAGCGTGTCACAAAGTTAGAACATCTAATGTTGTCTTCTTGGATGAAAAAAGTGCTTCCAGATTAGTGAACGATTCTCGGAGATCGGTGATTACGAGAAACGTGCTTTGATAGCTCTTTCAGATTTGTACATATGATTTGCAGCAATTCTTTTTTCTTTTCCGTTCCTTCTAATTTTTATGCTCTTTTAATCCTTCATGTTTAAAATATGGGTTATTAAAAGGCTAGTTTTCTCATGTGGCGTGTACACAGCGGCAAAATGATGATGTAGCAATGACATATCATTTTCCAGCGCCAAAAAATTGACTTTATTATGATTTGTATTTTTCGTCAACTGACATAGTTAAGTGACTTTACTATTACAAAAAGTAGATTTATGCTTTAGTATTACAAATAGTTAGTTCTGCGACTATAGTGTTACAAAGAGTAAGTTTAATGACCCTCAATGAAATTAACACGAAGTTTTACTAGTGAAAACAAATTTACCCTGTGAAACAGCCTATTTTATTATAGCATGCAACAAGGTTGCATCTAATGTTTGTCTTCTTGGAAACAAACTGAAGATTTCTTCAATATCCACGATTAAGGGATGTGAAACTTTATGGTAAAATCCCCACATATAAGCATATTGAGATGCAACAGAGGAAGAACTTCATTATGTGGAAGTTGTATAAATCCTTAGCGGTTATGCCGTTCTCTATTTTCCACCCTATACCTATGCCATTTGTATGATTCTAGATATACTCTTGATCTATGTTGTTCGGACGCTTTAAAAGTATTGCGGGTGTGTCTCAGATCCTTCAAAAGATATGCATTTTTCGAGGATCTGACACGATTACAGCAACAATTTTTGGAGGGTCCGAGCAGCGTAGGTCTTGATAGAAGAAGTTTACTTACACGAGAAAACAGGGGTGTGCTTGATTTTGTCTGGTTTAAATATAACTGTATTTTCTGCTAGTGAATGATCAATATTAATAATGCATTTCCCTTAAATAGGCACTAGTTCAAATCAGGAAAATGTCAATTGAATTAATGTATGAGTTTGACAGAAGCGGAGCATTTTTACATTCTGATCACACATAGTGTTACATTGGAGATCATATCTCACCTATTGTTGGAGCATCGCCATTAATCATGGCGATGCTCCAATACTGAAATCAGAAATCTTTAAACACGCTTGTTTTTTCTACCTTTGCCACGTCCAGATTTCCTGGGAATCGAAGGGCGTCTCAACAGAACTGGTGACCTTACACCCACATTGCGTTTTCTACCTCTGCCACGTTGCACATTACCAGTGTTCACCGTTTTTGGCTGTAAAACTGGTGACGTGGCAGCCACATTATTACCGGGATTCAAAGGGTTGACACCCTTATAATTCCCAATAGGATCATATGAGCATACAACAATCGCGCCCTTTTGATCATCGCAATAAACAAATCCACTACAACCAACTTTGGTGGTAGTTTTCCATATAACATTCAAATAATGCCCACATTCACACCCCGCACGTTCAGGGTTGCAATTGCATTGATTCGTCGCGTGGTTGAAAAACTGTTTCTCCGCGAACCATTTCTGGACAATGCTGGTGGCAGTGTTCTGTCTGTAGAGTTCCCAGAATATGTTTTCCCCATATGGACTCGTCGAATGTTGCCTGTAATAAGAGGTGGCAAAATCAGCCTATGAAAATATAACCTGTCCAACTCGCCCAAGTTTAACCGGCCTATTTATTAGCTCAGCTCATCAAAATATATTTTCAAAAAGATTTTTTTTTTAATTTATTTGATACTATATGTTACTCAATATATAGGTTATAACCATAATAAAGTTTTTTTTTTTTACGTACTAAACAATTACTACATATAAAAGAACAGACAAATAAATTAAAACTTAATAAGAACTGGGCGGGTTGGGTTATATCCTGCTTTTTAGTCCATTTAAGCCCAACCCATTTTAGCCAAGTAACTTTTGGACGAGTCAGTAACCCCCCGTTTATTGACTCAACTCATTTTGACCTGTCCAAATTCAGCCTGGGTCGCTCATTTGACACACCCTACCTGTAATCGCAGTGTTGTTTGCGCTGGTTCGCCCAGGATAGGGAGAACGCAGCCAGGTTGGCGTCCCACTGCAAGGGTGGGACGCCAACGCTTGCTCTCAGATCATTGTGGGATTTGAGGAACTCTTGTTGGACCCAGTTGAATCCGGTTGCTTCTGTGGAGGAAATGAAAGTGAAAATAAAATTGAAGAAGAGCAGCAAGATTGCTGCTGATAAGATTTGAGCCTTTTGGAATAGCATTGACATTGATAATGACAATGCAGGATAAAATGGTAAAGGCAAAGAGAAATGGTTGCCCTTTGGGTCCTGGAATTTTGGGTTTCTACTATATTTCCTTTTTATGTTTGAAATTTGATTTTCATGTTAGTTTTACATGAATAGACCAGCAGGAAAAAAGGAGCGAACAATGCGGAGATTGGAGAAAATGAATTTTTATCTTAGTAGCTAAACCTGCGGCCATGTTAAATTCGCAAGTTTGGAGTTGTATTCGGCTCAAAATTTTTGTTCAAGAAATATCTCTCATATCTCAAGATTCGCAAGCTTATTGATGATTTTATAATAGTAAAACTACTATATATTTTTACCTCTAGATTATTATGACGTACTTCTACACTAATGAGGTCAAGATTTTTCAATTTTTAATATATAGGCTGAGGAAAAAAAAGATAAATAAATGGTACAAGATCAGAAAAAATAAGCATAATGAATTAAATTAGATGGACCTTTATAACAACAACAGCATACCCATACCCAGTGTAATCCCACAACAGACCTTACCTCGTACCTTAAACAAATTGTTGTCTGTTCACCGAAAACGTAAGTCCATAGGAATCCTGGACAGAAGAGAGGGCGGTAACATTAGCACCGACCCTATGATGTTGGAATAATCTTTTTATTAGCTTTTTCAATTAATTAATAAGGAACTACTAAAAAGGAACGGAAGCAGTATTAAGTTGTTATATTTTCCTTGCAGCATGTTATATTCTAGCTTGAATGTGCCACATCTCCATGTTTTTCATTAAGTTGTCATATTTTCCTCGCAGAATGTAATATTCTAAGCTTGACTGTGCCACACATATCCATGTTTTTCTGGTCACTATAGATGTGGAGTCGAACTTTTTGATTCTTGAGTGTGGGCCACTCTGAAGAGTAACTGCAACATCTTTTAAGAGCCATAACTGAAAGCAGTTAAAGTTTAAGTCTTAGAGCCCGTTTGGATTGACTTATAAGTTGCTTATAAATTGTTTTCAGCTTTTTTGAATGTTTAGCTAGCCAGCTTAAAATCATTTTGTGCTTAAAACAAGCTCAAAAAATTAATTGAACCTGTTTGACTTAGCTTATCTAAAGCAGCTTAAACAGCTTATAAGTTAAAAAAAAAAAACCAGCTTAAACAGCTTATAAGTTAAAAAAAAAAAACCAGCTTAAACAACTTATAAGTAAAAAAAAAAAATTGAACTGCCCCAACTTATTTTTTTTAAGCTTATAAACTGCTTAAAATAAGTCCATCCAAACAGGCTCTTACTATTTTAGGAATGGAAGTATAGAAGTTCCTATAAAATGGCTAAGTTCTCGACAGAAACGAGATTTGGTAGTTTTCGTGGATTTTTTTCTATGCATCAATTGTTTCGTCTCATTGCTGTGACAATTTCCATTTACATTTTGTCCAAAACTACGTAAGACGATTAACAATAGAATTCAAAAACCATGATTCCTTGTGTCGATATATCACAGTTCTGTCCGCTCATCAGTAAAAAGTTAGAAAAACTTGCCAACTCAATTCATTCTAGTCTAAACATCACAATGACTTAAGAATGTGAAAATTTTGGATAGACTTGAACCCCAAAGAAGAGAGAAACAAAATAACGACAGAATGAAATGCATAAAATTATTGCAGAAGGAGTTTAGGAGAAGCTTAAAGACTAAACACAACTAGATTAACATGGTCGCTTACAATTGACAATAACAAGAACACATAACTAGATGTTTCATAGGACATTTTAAACCTACTTTTACATGGCCAACTACTGCAGCCGAAATGATTTTCCTGGAGATACTAGGTAGTTGAACAACACCTCCTTAGTGTCCGAAATGACCCATATCAAATCTTAAAGCGAAAACTTGGTAAGCTTTTACACCATTAAAACCTTTTGTAAGCAAAACAACTAACCCAAAAAAACCAGTTTGAAGGAATGTGGATTTGACGACTTGACCATCATATGACACAGCAATGTAACTTGCAGAAAGTCCAGCAGTGTTCAAACAAAGTTTCACAACCATGAGATGCACTAGCAAGTAGCAATTATATAATGCAACAAATATAACTAGTCTTACCTTTCTAACTGCCTATGGAGAACCCAACAAGAAAATTAGTAATAACATAGCCAAACCAAAATCATATGATGCATCAAAGAGAAGTACAACTTATCTTGGCTCTTTAAATGCAAGATTAATGTTTATCTGCTAGAAAACACAAGATGTACTACACTTCCCACTACAGTTTTTTTTTTTTTTTTTTGAAGGGCCTACAAGGTTGAACGAAACAGCAAAATACCCAACAAGTGGACCTCTAGTAAATTACGCATGTTCAAAGACAGCCTCTAACCTTAAGGAACATAAGTTAACATCAAGCAATCTCCAATCTATTCTGAACCACTTGGATAAGGTGGAACTAAATTTCTAACACTGGTTGATCCTCGACATGCAACATGAAACTGTGTTTTCCTAGATTAAAGTAATGCATTACAATATAAACGTGAGACAGTATTGCAGATTAATAACTAAGAGATTGATGATAAAGTCGTCAAATCAAACCCTTCAAGAAGGATAATTTGGTTGTAGTTTCATCATTTTTAATATTGATCATGGGCCATTTCCCGTAGTTTGACGCCATGGAGGTGGTTGTCAATTTCCTAGTGCTCTCCAGAAAAACATAGTATGCTACTTTAGGAGACTAGAAAAGCCTTTTTTGCTGTAATTCAAAGACCAAAATTTATATAAACTACGGGGAAAGTCAAAAACATTATAATCCTAGCCCACCAACCTGCAAGAATGGGGAAGAAGTGGTTAAAAGATAAGAACTTTCATTCTGCAGTTAACAAGGCCCCCTAACCACAACCCAAGAACAGTAAATCATACAATCAACCGAGTCTTACTCTTTAACAAAAGTTTGGAATTATTCAGGTTCTCCTCCAGCCTTGTCCACAGCAACAGCTTCCTGAATTAAATTTATCCGTAGATTAGGAAAAAAACTATTATATACGAGAAAAAGTAATTAGAGAAAGATCCCAATAGGTGATATATACTAGTAGGAGATAAGTTTTAGTCTTGTTAGTACGTTGATTTTGAACCTATTGCTATTCTAAGGGTATTTGACCTCATCATAGATTTATATGCCAGTAAATATATAGAGAATTGTCATTATTATTATTCATAAGGAGTAGAAGGTAAACACTACAAAATCAGCCATCGTAATGAGTTCAAAGAATGAAGAATCAAAAAAGAAGATCCTTTAGATGCTTCTTCTTTCTTTGAATCTTCCTTCTCTTTTTAACCTCTTGCCTGGTGAAAGTTATGGAAGAGATTTGGAAGGAGATGCCAGAATAGAGTCCTATTTTAGTGGATCCCAGAGAGAAGGAAGAAGTTAGGATTCTGTTCCAATTCTCTACAACCCCCCCCCCCCCCCCCCCCAAAAAAAAAAAAAAAAAAAAGAGAGAGAGAGAGAGAGAGAGAGAAGTTTCAGATAGGGGGAAAATGAGGCCTAGGGAGCGAAACTGCTACGAGATCGCATTCCATGGCACCCCACTGTATCTTTGTGAATTGGTCCACTTCTTTACTTCTATAATCCTTTTCTTGAGCTGTAGAAATATGCAACAGAATAAAGAGAACTTATTGACAGATTGAGAGACTAGTGTGGGGTTGGCTATTCAATCACTTTTTCCAGTAATGTGCAGCGATGAGAAGAACTGGTTGTTTTACATAGGTTGGTGTAATCTATTTGAAGCACCTGGTTGTTGGTAAAGGTCTGGGTTCAAATCTCATCATCTTTCTTAATAAAAATATTCTAACGAGGCCTAAGCAAGCGTGCGAAGTGTTGATGACCAAAAGAAATAAACAAAAGTTTTCCTCTTTAACAGCTTAAACTTCTAGATGAGGAGGTCTCACAAGATCAGCCTCTCAGATCACGAATACCACAAGCATAACTAAAGTAAAAAAAAAAATCAAATGCATAATGATGGTACTTGTCTTTTTTCCTTTTGGGCCAAACCTAATGCACTGCTCATGCAAACAAAAACAAACCTGCTCAACATTTCCTTTGCCATTTGTTTGTGGTTGTGAACCAGGCTGGGGTTGTGAAAACCTATATTAAAAAAAAAGCACATGACTATCAGAATTAAGTCATAAATCTGACAGAGACTGATTTACGATGGATTCTTATATGTTGCACACTGATATACGGATGGAAAACATTGAGCAGATCCCAAGGTGTAACAAAGAGAAAATGAACCATTTTCATTTTTACAACCTGAGAGCCCTAGCTTTCCTTTTATCTTCCTCCACTGGATCAGTCTTTGCTGGTGGTGGTGCAAACCTTGTCAACCTAGCCTTCTTCTTAACTTCCTCATCAGTTGTGTCAGATTTCACAAGCCCAAACCTAAGGAACAACCAAAATCTATCAAGAAACTCAACCAATTTAACTAAAACTTCTCAGATGGCGAAAACAGGCAGAAACAGAAACCTCTCGGCCCTAGCCTGCTTCTTATGCTCCTCAGCTTTCTTTGAAGCATCTGACCCTTGAACTGGGGACCCAGTGCCAAACCTGTGAAATATAATTTGAAGTACATTAGAATCACACTACTACATAAGACACAGAAATTAAGAAATTAAACCAAAAAGTGCACAAACACATGAATGCTATCAACTTTTTTGTTTTTATTGTGACAAACTAAGAAATGCAATTAACTTGTCACATATATGTAGATATTCTACTGCAAGTGCAACCAGATAGATACTTAAATCTCAGATAATAGTAATCCAATATCTGAACCTTCATTATTAGTCAAGTGTCTTGACTTCCTAGAATAAAGTTCTAAAAACTGTTTAACTCCTCAT